>NC_071996.2:12311742-12614772 GCF_028885655.2 Pongo abelii
AGTTGTGTGCCACCACTCCCAGTTAATTTTTTTTTTTTTGTATTTTTATTAGAGACCGTGTTAGCCAGGACGGTCTCGGTCACCTGACCTTATGATCCGCTTGCCTTGGCCTCCCAAAGTGCTAGGATTACAGGTGTGAGCCACCACACCCGGCCACATTCTGCAACATTTTTTCTAGCCCAAAAGTTAGGACAGAGAGCATCCTCGTGTTTTGTAGATGTGGGAAGTTCTCGTACATCATAGGCAGGGGGAAATTCCTGTTTTGTGTTCCTTTGAGTAACTGCAGGTCATGCTTCTGTGATAACAACCCTCTCAGGCTTACAGGAAAGAAGGCTGGCTTCCCCCATCTCCTTGATGACATTTTCTTAGCGAAGATTTCAGATAGTCTCAGGGAGGTCCCAGGCAACAATGCCCAGAACACAGGTAATGACATGACTTTGTTCCCTTTGGGGTAACTTGAGGTGCTGTGGACACAGGCTTGCTTCCATCCACGCTTGGAAGAAACACCCTGCATTCCTCTTCATGGGTGTGTCCTCCAAGCCTGCTCCTCGGCCCAGGCCCTCAATGATGGCTCTTCTTTGGTGCAGACAAACCCCTGTTTTGCTGCCTGCAAGAACTGCCTTTCCTGCCAGGGCCTGTGGCTCACCAGGGCCCACATCTGCATGTGATCAGAGACTGGACCCAGGGGATCATTATAAATGACCAGGACTCCAACCTCTCTGCCAGCAATAATTCTGCAGTAGGAGAAAAACCACCTCTCTGTAAGATTCCACACCAAAGTCTGGTAGGCGACAAATGACTCACTCCCTGTCATATGTAAAATGTTTATTTATATATATATATGATATATATATAAAATATAAAATATTCCTAATGGAAATACATACATATACAATATATAATACAATATATGATATATAAATATAAACTATAAAATATTCCTAATGGAAATACATATATATATACAATATATAATACAATATAAGATATACATAAAATATAAAATATTCCTAATGGAAATACATATATAAACAATATATAATACAATATATGATATATATATAAAATATAAAATATTCCTAATAGAAATACACATATAAACAATATATGATACAATATATGATATATACATAAAATATAAAATATTCCTAATGGAAATACATATATATACAATATATAATACAATATATGATATATATAAAATATAAAATATTCCTAATGGAAATACATATATATACAATATATAATACAATATATGATATATATGAAAGATATAAAATATTCCTAATGGAAATACATATATATATACAATATATAATACAATATATGATATATAAAATATAAAATATTCCTAATGTAAATACACATATATACAATATATAATACAATATATGATATATATATATATAAAATATAAAATATATTCCTAATGGAAATACATATATATACAATATATAATACAATAATATATATATAAAATATAAAACATTCTTAATGGAAATACATATATATACAATATATAATATATAATACAAAATATTTGTAATGGAATATTTATAGCTATTCCATATATAATATTATATAATATAGAATATAAATATTTCTAATGGAATATTTATATATAAAAGTGAATATATTTATTACATATAACACTTTTTTTTTTTTTACGCAGGGTGGAATGTTAGAATTCATTGATCAAAAAATGTTGGTAACCACTTTGGGCAGGTTACAGAAACAGATGAAAAACGTGCTTCGGGTTGTCAGGTACTTAGAAAGAGAAGATAGATGAAAACGTACAACTTAATCCAAGTGAAATTAGTTTTTCTGAGGAGACACCAGGGATGCTATGGGACCCACTTAGAAACTCACAAGATAGAATAGAAAGTCAAGGTTATTAGAGAAAACGAGTTAACAAATCTACGAAACACCAGGGGAGAACGGCAAATATTCCTCTGTCTAGACCTGAGATGTCAAAACATTTTTGGGTGATGGGAACAAAAATTCTCTTAAGCACCTAATGTGGAACAGGCTAGCCAGCACCTCACCATTTCTGAAACCTCCAGGAAAAGAAAAAAAAAAAACCCACAAGTTAAAGGGAGTTGAAATGAAATTATTTAAGGTGAAAACATTGTATATTTAATATGCCTTGGGGGTGCCATTCATCTGATTCTGAATGGATGCTTTGGACTAAAAGGAACAATTAGCCAATTATTGGACAGATGAAGTCAATGAATATCCACATTGCTCTCATTCCAGTTTACAAAACCAGAAAACAAACACACAAACAAACAAACAAACAAAAAACCATCCTGGCCGGGCACGGTGGCTGACCCCTGTCTTCCCAACAATTTGGGAGGCTGAGGTGGGTGGACCACCTGAGGTCAGGTGTTCGAGACCAGTCTGGCCAACATGGTGAAACCCCGTCTCTACTAAAAACACAAAAATTAGCCATGCGTGGTGGCGGGCTCCTGTAGTCCCAGCTACTTGGGAGGCTGAGGCCGAGAACTGCTTCAACCTGGCAGACACAGGTTGCAGTGAGTTGAGACGGCACCATTGCACTGCAGCCTGGTTGACAGAGTGAGACTCCATCTCAAAAAAAAAAAAAATTACCAAATACTGTCAAAAGAATAACTGTGCCTTTTTCAGACAATGATTTGATAATGCTTCTTTTTGGAAAATTAGCAAGATTTGAATACGGGGTTTAGATTTGCTCAAGAATAATATTATGGAAGGTTCTGGACATTTCAATTGAAAGAGGTTCCCATGGACCTACCAAGAAAATTGATGTGAATAGAAGGAAGAAAGAAAAATTTGTGGAAGGGAATGTGCAAACAAGAAATATAGTAGTTTGGGAGGCTCAGGCAGGAAGATAACCTGAACCCAGGAATTCGACACCTGCCTGGGCAAAACAGTGAGACCCCATCTCTAAAGAAAAATAAATAAATGAATAAAAGTTAATTATAAAAAAGGAAAACCAGGGCCAGGTGCAGTGGCTCACGCCTGTCATCCCAGCACTTTGGGAGGCCAAGGTGGGTGGATCACCTGCGGTCAGGAGTTTGAAAACCAGCCTAGTCAACATGGTGCAACCCGCTCTCTACTAAAAAATATAAAAATTAGCCAGGCGTGGTGGTGGGCACCTGTAATTCCAGCTACTGAGGAGGCTGAGGCAGGAGAATCACTTGAACCTGGGAGGTGGAGGTTGCAGTGAGCTGAGTTCTTGCCACTGCATTCCAGCCTGGGCGACAGAACGAGACTCTGGAGAATGTCTCCTCAAAGTTTCACCTCCTTTTTATTTATTTTTATTTTACTTTAAGTTCTGGGATACATGTGCAGAACGTGCAGGTTTGTTACACAGGTATACATGTGCCAGGGTGGTTTGCTGCACCTGTCACCCTGTCATGTAGGTTTTAAGCCCTGCATGCATTAGGTATTTGTCCTAATTCTCTTCCTCCCCTTGCCCCCCAGTCCCTGACAGGCCCCGGTGTGAGATGTTCCCCTCCCTGTGTCCATGTGTTCTCACTGTTCAACTCCCACTTACGAGTGAGAATATGCGGTGTTTGCTTTTCTGTTCCTGTGTGAGTTTACTGAGGATGATGGTTTCCAGCTTCATCCACATCCCTACAAAGGACATGAACTCATCCTTTTTCATGGCTGCATAGTATTCCATGGTGTCTATGTGCCACATTTTCTTTATCCAGTCTAGCATTGATGGGCATTTGGGTTGGTTCCAAGTCTTTGCTGTTGTAAATAGTGCTGCAATAAACAACTCCTCTTTTCATAAGAAGCCCAGAGCTATTGCATGGGGGTTCATGCTCATGAATTCGTCTTTACTTGATTATACCTCTGAAGATCCTATTTCCAAATAAGGTTATACCCACGAGTATGGGACACGATTCAATCCAGAACAGGTGGTCAGAGCTGCATGAGTCAGAGAGAATGTGACTCACTGTTTTAATGTGTTTTCCATGCAGCGTGCCTGATTATCTATTTCTTTCTCATTGGCAGGCGTCTCATGGTGCTGCATTGTTTTTAATTAATGTATTTATTTTTTGAGATGGAGTCTCACTGCAACCTCCGCCTCCTGGGTTCAAGCAATTCTCCTGCCTCAGCCTCCCCAGTAGCTGGGTTTACAGGCACCCACCATCACACTTTGCTAATTTTTGTATTTTTAGTAGAGAAGGGGCTTCAGCATGTTGGCCAGACTGGTGTCAAACTACTGACCTCAAATGATCTGCCCACCTGGGCCTCCCAAAGCGCTGGGATGACAGGCGTGAGCCACCGTGCCCAGCCTATATATGGTATTCTTAATGGAATACTTACATATATATATATATAAATAAAGGGGAGTTTGCTAAGTATGAACTGACATGATCACAAGGTCCCACCACAGGCCGTCTGCTGTCTGAGAAGCAAGGACAGCCAGTCCGAGTTTCAAAACTGAAGAACTTGGAATCTGATGTTTGAGGGCAGGAAGCATCCAGCACAGGAGAAACAGGCTGTGAGAAGGACGAACAGAGTTTTGGAAGATGCACATTTTTGTAAAGCTAACTCAGATAGATATCACTCCGTCCTCACGCCCTGCCAGTATCTTTAATTTTAAAAGAGGAAGAAGGAAGCAATGTCTCTTCTCCCCAACAGATAATGCTGGGTGCTCTGTGCACACGGTGACACTTAAAAAATTAAAAAATTAAAGAGGAAGGAAGGAAACACCATCTCTTGTCCCCAACAGATAATGTCGGGTGCTCTGTGCACAGGGTGACATTATCCATTCATTCCTCCCTCGGGTGTGGGAGTGCGGGTAGGCAGATCATGGCAACGACGGCCTTTGCCAAGAACCTCTCCAAACACGACTCCTGGCCAGCCAGGGCGGACAAAGGATGCAGTTTAAGTTGGGCTGGTGGGGCCGGGCGTGGCGGCTCACGTCTGTCATCCCAGCTCTTTGGGAGGCCGAGGTGGATGGATCACGGGGTCAGGAGATCAAGACCCTCCTGGCTAACACAGTGAAACCCCGTCTCTACTAAAAATACAAAAAAATGGGCCGGCCGTGGTGGTGGGTGCCTGTAGTCCCAGCTACTCGGGAGGCTGAGGCAGGAGAATGGCGTGAACCCAGAGGGCAGAGCCTGCAGTGAGCCCAGATTGCACCACTGCACTGCAGCCTGAGCGACAGAGCGAGACTTCTTCTCAAAAAAAAAAAAAAAAATGGGCTGGTGTGTGTCTCCTTGTGCATCTCCTTGCTTCCGTTTCTGAGAGTCGGCTGAGAAAATGCAAAAAGCAAAATGCAGGGAGATTGTTGCACTGGTTCCCCGGGGTGGCCATCTCCAACTATCACACACTGGGGGGCTTTGAAAGATATAATACTTTCCTCTCACTCTTTCAGAGAACAGAAGCCTCCGGCGAAGATGCTGGCAGGGCTGGATCCTGCTGAGGCCCCTCTCCTGGGCTTGGAGATGCCGTCTTCTTCCTGTGTCCTCACAGTGTTGCCCCTTTGTGTGTGTCTGTGTCTTCATCTCCTCTTCTTATGGGATGTCTTCGTCCATCTCAGGCTGCTATCACAGAATACCATAGACCGGGTGGATTGTAAACAACAGACATTGATTCTCCCACAGTCCTGGAGGCTGGAGGTCCGAGATCCAGGTATGGGCAGGGCTGGTTCCTCCTGAGGCCTCTCTCCTGGGCTTGGAGAATTCATCTTCTCCCTGGGTCCTCACAGGGTCATCCCTCTGTGTGTGTCTGTGTCCTCATCTCCTCTTCTGATGAGATGTCTTACTCCGTTTGAGGCTGCTTTCACAGAATACCATAGACTGGGTGGATTGTAAACAACAGACATTGATTATTCCATAGTCCTGGAGTCTGGAAGTCTGAGATCCAGGTGTGGGCAGGGATTGTTCCTCCTGAGGCCTCTCTCCTCGGCTTGGAGACGCCTGTCTTCTCCCTGTGTCCTCACAGTGTCATCCCTCTGTGCGTGTCTGTGTCCTCATCTCCTCATCTTATGAGAAGTCTTAGTCCATTTCGGGTTGCTATCACAGAATACCATAGGCTGGGTGGCTTAGAAACAACAGACATTGATTCTCCCACAGTCCTGGAGGCTGGACATCTGAGATCAGGGTATGGGCAGGGCTGGTTCCTCCTGAGGCCTCTCTCCTGGGCTTGGAGACACCGTCTTCTCCCTGTGTGCTCACAGGGTCGTCCCACTGTGTGTGTGTCTGTGTCCTCACCTCCCTTCTGTTTTTTTTGTTTGTTTGTTTCTTTGTTTTGTTTGTTTTTGTTTTTTAAAATGGAGTTTCACTGTTGTCGCTTAGGCTGGAGCGCCATCGCATGATCTCGGCTCACCACAACACTGCCTTCTGGGTTCAAGCGATTCTCCTGCCTCAGCCTCCTGAGTAGCTGGGATTACAGGCACGCCCCACCACGTCCGGCTAACTTTACATTTTCAGTAGAGACGAGGTTTCTGTATGTTGGTCAGACTGGTCTTGAACTCCCGACCACAAGTGATCCCCCAGCCTCAGCCTCCCAAACTGCTGGGATTACAGGCGTGAGCCACCGTGCCCAGCTCATCTCCTCTTCTTAGAAAGACACCAGTCCTATTGCATCAGGGCCCACCCTGCGGATATCATGTTAACTTTCCAAATCAAAGACCCTGTTGCAAATCAGGTTACGTTCACCAGAGTCTGGATTTCAACACGCTTTCCAGGGGAGACACCGTTCAGCCCACGGTTTTCAGATTGTGGAGGATTCCTTTACATTTACAGCCAATTGACTCCCTTTCAAGCGATTCTCCTGCCTCAGCCTCCCTAGTAGCTGGAATTCCAGGCACTCACCACAACGCCTGGCTAATTTTTTTTTTTTATTAGAGAGGGAGTTGCTAAAGGTCCAGATCCTGCCATAATACTTTTCTTGAGCAAATCCAAACCCCATCCTCAAATCTTGCTAATTTTCCAAAAAGAAGCATCAAATCGTTGTCTGAAAAAGACATAGCTATTCTTTTGACACTATTTGGTAATTTTTTTTTTTCTTTGAGACGGAGTCTCATTCTGAGATTGTCGATTTGCCTAAAGTGGAGGTAAAACGCACCCACCGGGTGTCTGCTGGATAACTCAATCCTTCCTTTCTTGGAATTCCAGGGGATACATTTTATGGAGCGTGAACTGCGTAACTACACTTGCAGGGTGTTCCCTTGGGGACCCCTGTCTAGAATCTTTGGGATTTTTCTCAAAATGCATTTTCCCTGTGTGTTTTTCCTCACCTTCTCTGAGCCTGTTAGAGTCAGCCCTGTCTGAACCATTCCCAGCCAGAGGATATTTTGCAGCTCATAAAGGGCTAACGGGGACCCCGGCCACTCCACTCAGCAGCACCCTAGATCTGGCACCTCCGACCCACAGTACTTTCCATTACACCCGGTTTTATTTCCCGTAAATTGTTTATTTTTTTGGCGAGATTGATGCTGTTAATATTAGCTTTCAAAATGACAGATTAACATCGCCAGTTAATCAGGGCTATTAGCAGATAAATATCTGTAATTCGATCACCAGAGTAATTTCTCTTCCAATAATGCGATTTACAAATGCGAGTGATTAAGTAATTAGCTTCCATCCCCACGGATTACCAGCTCCCCATCGCCTCCCCTTACGGATAATTCGGGGTGATTCGTGGCAGCTTGGCCTCCTCGGAACGCTTCGAAGACGAAGCTTGCATTCTTCCTGGGTTCAGAGCACGTCTTGGAGCATTCTTTCCTTCCTACAAGAGCTTGACCCCCCTAGCCGTGCAGACCTGCCTTTCCCGGAGAGTGCAGAAGCAAGCTTGCTCTCCCTAAATTCCTTCTTGTGGACATCACACTTCTATAGAAGAGTCAGAAGTGTTGCAGAACAATTTAACATGCCCATTAAGAAGGAAAAGAAACGGGTGTGAGATGGCTCACACTTGTCATCTCAGCACTGTGAGAGGCCGAGGCGGGCGGATTACCTGAGGTCAGGAGTTCAAGACCAGCCTGGCCAACATGGTGAAACCCCGTCTCTACTAAAAATACAAAAAAATAGAAAAAAAAAATGAGCTGGGCGTGGTGGCGGGCTCCTGTCATCCCAGCTATTCGGGAGGCTGAGGCAGGAGAAACGTTTGAACCCGGGAGGCGGAGGTTGCAGTGAGCCGAGATTGCACCACTGCACTCCAGCCTGGGCAACAGAGCCGGACTCTATCTCAAAAAAAAAAAAAATGTGGTGTATATACACCATGGAATACTACTCAGCCATGAAAAAGAACAAAATAATGTCATTTGCAGCAACTTGGATGGAGCTGGAGATGACTTTCCCAACTAGAGTAACTCAGGAACAGAAAAAAAAATACCACATGTTTTCATTTATAAGAAGACGCTACGCTCTGGGTACCCGGGGACATGCAGTATAGACTAGTGGACATGGGAGACTCAGAAGATGGGAAGACAGGAGCGGACTGAGGAACGAAAAATTACCTCTGGGGTTCAATGTACACTACCCAGTGCACAGGTGCACTAACAGCCTAGACTTTACCAACCATCCATCCAACCAAAAAACATTTAGGTTGGGCGCGGTGGCTCACGCCTGTAATCCCAGCACTTTGGGAGGCCGAGGCTGGCAGATCATGAGGTCAGGAGATCGAGACCAGCCTGGTCAACATAGCGAAACCCCATCTCTATTAAAAATACAAGAAATTAGCCAGGCGTGGTGGCAGGCACCAGTAGTCCCGGCTACTCGGGAGGCTGAGGCAGGAGAATCGCTTGAACCCGGGCGGCGGAGGTTGCAGTGAGCCAAGATTTTGCCACTGCACTACAGCCTGGGTGATGGAGTAAGAACTTGTCTCAAAACAAACAAACAAAAAATTTGTACTGTTGCAGTGATCCCCACGTTGTGTTTTTGCAGTGAGCTTTTGGGAAGGAACTGTGAGTCCATTCAACCTCTTTTTCTTTCTTTTTTATAAATTACCCACTCTCTGGTATGTCTCTTTTTTTTTTTTTAAGACGGAGTCTTGCTCTGTCGCCCAGGCTGGAGTGCAGTGGTGTGATCTCGGCTCACTACAACTTCCGCCTCCCAGGTTTGCGCCATTCTCCTGACTCAGCCTCCCGAGTAGCTGGGACTATGGGCGCTCACCACCATGCCCAGCTAATTTTTGTATTTTTAGTAGAGACAGGTTTCACCATGTTGGCCAGGATGGTCTCGAACTCGTGACCTCAGGTGATCCGCCCGCCTCGGCCGCCCAAAGTGCTGGGACGACAGGCGTCAGCCACCATCCCCAGCCTCGGTTGTATCTTTATCAGCAGCATGAAAACAGACTAAGACAATCAATAATCATCAGGGAAAAGCAAATGAAACACACATAGGTCAATTCTGTATCTTTCCCCTTGTGAATAGTGTGGGGATCTTCATCAGAGTGCAGCTGTGTTTTTGATAAACTTTTTGAAAAATATTCAAACAGATGCAATGATGCCGCAGATGAAGAGTCAAAAGGCTGAAGAACAAACCAGCCTTGGTCTCCAACTCTGTGTCTTTGCCTCCCCTAAGTCACCATAGAACGTTTCCAGAGAGAGCTCCAGTGGCAGGTTCATGGATCAGAGTATCCCACCAAGCCCATCAAACAGACACAGATGTTGACCTTCTCACAGACAGAGGTCCCCAGGAGTTCTTGGAAGCCGCTGGGGAAACAGAGTCACTGTGCTCTTCCTCCTGGAAAACCCGCCCCGGAGAAGTCAGTCTGCACAGGGCCGGTTGGTGCTGCTACAAGGTAATACCACACGACAGCTCCCTGAGATGAAGCTTCCGACGCCCTCGCCTTTCAAAGCCTCCAGCTCAAGCCACAAACGCTGACTTTTCGGAACGTTCAGACAGCGATGTACCTTGAACCTTGTCCAGACAGACATCCGTCCCCCCTTTCCTACAGACATGACGTCCCGGTTCAACACGACCACTGGGGCAGATATCAGCCGTGACGAGCCACCGCCGGGAGCCCCAGTTCTGCGTGTATCCGTCTGGGTAAGGGGCTGCCAGCTCCTGCCCGGCTGCTGATTAATATGAGGCTCCACTTGCCTGGGTGGAGAGGCCGTCCCCGAGCGTCTGAGCTTTTCCCCTGGTTTCCCTGGTAACCGCCTCCAAATGCACCAAGCTGGGCTCTGCTCCTCCTTCCCTGCTGCTGGTGGACCAGGCCCAGGCGGGCCATGTGGGTAACCCTGCACCTCACTTGTCAGCACCGGCGGACACACCGTTTGATCACGCCAGCCACCTGTCCCACCAAGACAATTCATCCGGTGATCACAGGACCGTGCTAATGCAGTCAGCTCTGGCGACCCTGGGGAAGTCATATCCTTAGATCTGCCAGGGAGTCTCTGATTTTCTTTTTTCTTTCTTTCTTTCTTTGTTTTTTTTTTTTTTGGAGACGGAGTTTTGCTTTTGTTGCCCAGGCTGGAGTGCATTGGCACGATGTTGGCTGATGGCAACTTCTGCCTCCCGGGTTCGAGCGATGCTCCTGCTTTAACCTCTGGAGTAGCTGGGATTACAAGCATGCACCACCACGTCTGACTAACTTTTGTATTTTTAGTAGAGACAGGGTTTCTCCATGTTGGTCAGGCTGGTCTTGAACCCCTGACCTTAGGTGATCCGCCCACCTCGGCCTCCCAAAGTGCTGGGATGACAGGCATGAGCCATTGTGCGCAGCCAGGATTTTTTATTCCTCTCTCTGCAGCTCCAGCTCTGTAAAACTCTCCAAGTGTGGTTTCAGGAATATGTCTTTAGAAAGATAGAAACAGGTGTTTTTCCTACAGGGGATGTTACAGCTAAAATAAAGACTAGGAAATCTGGGTGAAAGAATGTTACCTTTTTTTTTCTTTTGGAGATGGAGTCTCACTCTATTCCCAAGCTGGAGTGCAATGGTGCGATCTCAGGTCACTGCAATCTCCGCCTCCCGAGTTCAAGCAATTCTCCTGCCTCAGCCTCCTGAGAAGCTGGGATTACAGGCACCCACTACCATGCCCGATTAATTTTGTTTGTATTTTTAGTAGAGACGGGGTTTCTCCATGTTGGTCAGGCTGGTCTGGATGTCCTGACCTCAGGGGATCCACCGCCTCGGCCTCCCAAAGTGCTGGGATTACAGGTGTGAGCCACCACGCCTGGCCATTTCTTTCTCTTTTTTTGAGATGAAAAGTCACTCTGTCTCCCAGGCTGGAGTTCAGCGGCGTGATATTTGCTCCCTGCAACCTCTGCCTCTCAGGTTCAGGCAATTCTCCAGCCTCAGCCTCCCGACTAGCTGGGACTACAGGTGCCCACAGCTGTGCCCGGCTAATTGTATTTTAGTAAAGACGGGGTTTCACCCTGTTGGTCAGGCTGCTCTTGAACTCCTGACTTCAGGTGATCCACCCACCTCAGCCTCCCAAAGTGCTGGGATGACAGGCGTGAGCCACCGCACCTGGCCCCGATTTCATACTTTATTTTGGGTCTTTCCTTGTCTGCAAAGTTTTGAGTCAGACATTGTGTTGGTGGAGGTATCCCTGGCGTGAGCTCGTCTTGCAGAATAGTGATGGAAATTCAGCGCCGAACATGAGAGCTGGTGATGTGGACCCGTTGGAGGCAGATCCCAGGTAACCACACTCCAAATAGGTCTGATTTCAGATTTCATTTGAAAAAATTATACTCCCCATTTAGCAACCTCTGGGTAAGAAAATTCAAGCTGTTTTTTTTTTTTTTTGACCACATTCCTTTACTTTGACTTCTCCCACTGGGACTCCAAAGACCACCTAGCCCTTTCTGACTTTCAATATTAAAAATTCCGCCTCATAAAACGTGGATCCAGCCAGCATCAAAGACTCACATTCCATCATGAAGGAAAACGCAAAAGCCACACACAGCTCCTCACCTTCTACGCCCCAGGCAAGACTGTTCATCGCAAACCTTTTTATCCCACAAATGTGAGCGGCCTCCATTAGCACCTCTAGAGAAATCCTGGGCTGGAGCCGGGGGACGCTTCGTGAATACTTGTATCTCTGTGTTTATGATCGGGAGTGTGCGTTGCGTTTTGGAAGTTAGACTTCGACAACAGACTCACAGAGTGTGCTGGTGTTTCTATCAGGTCATAGAACAAATTTGATTGAGATTCATAATTCTGCCAACCTCACTGCCTACCTTGATCCTTGGACACCCAGGAGAGAAATTCAGACCGAGTTGCACTGGCCATTTTTCCAGCCAAACGGCTGCTTAATAAATGTGCCCAGCTCATCTCGCAGGAAGTGCCGACGTCAACGTGTGGGCTGGTGTTTTTTGAGGACACCTCTTTCTTTTCTGTATTTCCAGGAAGAGATTGGAGGATGGAATTTCTGCCATTCTTTCAGCTCATCCTTCGTTTTCCCCTAAGTATAAATTGGCCGATTGTCTCTAGAAATGAAAGGCTGGAAGGGAAGTCAGAATCCGCCCCACACATAAGGTTACTGTGCTCTTTGCAAATCCTGAGACGCATAATTAAACCATTAACTGAGAGGCCCAAACTTTCATTTTTCAACAACTTTTCCCAGGATCACCAAGTCGGTCCTTAAACATTTTAATAAAAACTTCCCGGCCAAAGTATGAGACTGGGCCTGGCGGATGCCTGAGAGTTTCTACGCTTCCTCCATCAGGCTCACTGTGTGGCCTTTGCTGACACGGGTCTCTGAGGTCCAGATGAAAACTGGCACACACGTTTACCATCCACCTTCCTACCTACCTCACAGCCAGGCTGTGTGGGGAAGTTAATTTATGCTCGGAGAGCCCTCAGTACTATGTCAGGCCTTACATAATCGGCTCATCTTTTATTTTTTTCAAATTGGCTAAAGCTGGCACAAGAAGAGGCCCTCCCAAGCATGCTGGACAGTGTGTTCTGTTCACCTAGAGTTTCCTGGACATGGTTCTGCGTACAGCCAGGTGCTTACAAAGCATGTGGTCTGGTGAAGACCTTTCTGCCCCAAGCAATCCTATTCCAGAGTGTTTTGGTCCTTTTCCTGCTGGAAGACATCTCAAGCTGTCTCATAATAAACCTTGTTCCCAGTGACCCCTGATCCTCTCTCCGGGACGGATAGAGAATCCAGCCACTCACATGTGTTGGGATATGACTCTACCCTTGGTTATCACAGCCTTTGGAAGATTGCGATTTTCCTTTCCTTCTTCTATTTTATGCAGACTGTCATGTGACCAGCTCATGTACAACAGCCTTAATGTAGCTTCAGGCTACCTTTGCAAAGGCATCCCCCATAAAAAGCAAATTTAGGACTGGGCAGGGTGGTTTATGTAATGCAAGCATTTTATGAGTCCGAGGCGGGTGGATCTCTTGAGACCAGGAGTTTGAGACCACCCTGGCCAACATGGTGAAACCCCATCTCTACTGAAAATATAAAAAAATTAGTTGGGTGTGGTGGCGAGTGCCTGTAATCCCAGCTACTCAAGAGGCTGAGGCAGGAGAATCACTTGAACCCAGGAGGCAGAGGTTGCAGTGAACTGAGATTGTGCCTGTGCACTGTAGCCTGGGTGACAGTCAGACTCTGTCTTGAAAGGAAGGAAAGAAGGAAGGAAAGATGGAAGGAAGGAAGGAGAGAGGAAGAAAGAAAGAAGAAACAAAGAGAAAGAAAGGAAGGAAGGGAGAAAGAAAGAAAAGAGAGAGTAAGAAAGGAAGAAGAAAGAGAAAGAAAAAAGAAAGAGAGAGAAAGAAAAAAGAAAGAGATAGAAAGAAAGAGAAAGAGGAAGAAAGAAAACAGAGACAAAAAAGGAGAGAGATAAAGAAAGTAAGAGAAAGAGAAAGAAAGGAGAAGGAAAGAGAGAAAGACAAAGAAAGGAGAGAGAGAAAAAAGAGAAAGAAAGAAAAAAGAAAGAAGAGAGAAGAGAAAGAAAGAGAGAAAGAAACACAAACAGAAAGAAAGAAAAGAGAAAGAAGAAAAGAAAAAGAGAGAGAAATAGAAAAGAGAGAAAGAAAGAAAGAAAAAAGAAAGAAACGAGAGAAAGAGAGAAAGAAAGAAAAGAGAAAGAAGAAAAGAAAAAGAGACAGAGAGAAATAGAAAAGAGAGAAAGAAAGAAAGAAAAAAGAAAGAAACGAGAGAAAGAGAGAAAGAAAGAAAAGAGAAAGAAGAAAGAAAGAAGAGAGGGAGAAAGAAAAAAGAACAAAGAAGAGAGAGAGAAAGAGAAAAGAAGAAAGAAGAGAGGGAGAAAGAAGGAGAAAGAAGGAGAAAAGGAAGAAAGAAAGAGAAAGAAAGGACAGAAAGAAAGAAAAGGCAAATTTAGCAAAACAACAGTTGTATTTGCTTAAGACTAAAAGTAGGGGAGACAATAACAGCCTTCCCGTGGGGCCTATAAGCACAGTGAGAGGGCTTGGAGCATCCCGGTCGGGGTATGGGTTTGGGGGAAAACGTTTCCTATGACACAGGACACAAGATGTGTGACACACGCAAAAGAATAGTCTTCAGCATGGAAAAACAAGATGAACCTGGGGGACGTGATGTTGAGGGAAATAAGCCAGGCTCAGACAGACAAATACCGCGTGCTCTCACCTCTACGTGGAATGTAAAAAAGTGTAACCCGAGGCAGGTGGATCACGAGGTCTGGCGTTCGAGACCAGCCTGGCTAACACAGCGAAACCCTGTCTCTACTAAAAATAGAAGAATTAGCCGCGTGTGGTGGCAGGTGCCTGTCATCCCAGCTACTCGGGAGTCTGAGGCAGGAGAATTGGTTGAACCCGGGTGGCGGAGGTTGCAGTGAGCTGAGATCAGGCCACTGCACTCCAGCCTGGGTGACAGAGTAAGACTCTGTCTAAAAAGAAAGGAAAAAAGTAAAGAAAAGCAAGAGGAGAAGAGAGGAGATGGGAGAGGAGGGGAGGGGAAGTCAGAGGTGAGGGGAGGGGAGGAGAGGAGAGGGGAGGAGAGGAGAGGGGAGGGGAGGGGAGGGGAGGGGAAGGCAGAGTGGAGGGAGTAGAGGGGAGGGGAAGGCAGAGTGGAGGGGAGGGGTGGACAGGGGAGGGAGGGGAGGGGAATGGAGGAGAGGGGAGGGAGGCGAGGGGAGGGGAGGGGAAGTCAGAGGTGAGGGGAGGGGAGGAGAGGGGAGGGGAGGGGAGGAGAGGGGAGGGGAGGGGAGGGGAGGACATGGGAGGGAGGGGAGGGTAATGGAGGGGAGGGGAGGGGAGGGAGGGGAGGGGAATGGAGGGGAGGGGAGGGGAGGAGAGGGGACGGGAGGGGAGGGAGGAGAGGGGAGGGGAGGGAGGAGAGTGGAGGGGAGGGGTTGGAGGAGAGAGGAGGGGACAGAGCAGAGGGGAGGGGAGGGGAGGGAGGAGAGGGAAGGGGATGGGAGGGGAGGATGGAGAGGTGAGGGGAGAGGGGAGGGGAGAGGGGAGGGGAGGGAGGAGGGGGAGGGGAGAGGGGAGGGGAGGGAGGAGGGATGAGGAGAGAGGGGAGGGGATGGAGGAGGGGGGAGAAGGGAGGGGAGGGGAGGGGAGGGAGGAGAAATGAGGGGAGGAGAGGGAGGAGAGAGGAGGGGAGGGAGGATAGGGGAGGGGAGGGGAAGGCAGAGGGGAGGGGAGGGGAGGAGAGGGGAGGGGAGGAGAGGGGAGGGAGGAGATGGGAGGGGAGAGGGAGGAGAAGGGAGGAGATGGGGGAGAAGGGAGGGGAGTGGAGGGGAGGGAGGAGATGGGAGGGTAGAGGGAGGAGAAGGGAGGAGATGGGGGAGAAGGGAGGGGAGTGGAGGGGAGGGAGGAGATGGGAGGGGAGGGAGGAGAGGGGAGGGGAGGGGAGGAGAGGCAAGGGGAGGAAAGGGGAGGGGAGGGGAGGGAGGAGGAGGGGGAGGGGGAGGAGGAGGAAGAAGAAGAAAAAAAGTGGGAAACATTGGTGAAATGATACAAAGTTTCAGTCTGACAGAAAGGATGCATTCTAGTGACAGAAGAAAACATTCTAGCCCAGCATGGTGGCAACAGTTAATAGATGATGTATAATACAAAACTGATAAAAGAACAGATTTTACATGTTTTTACTAAAAAAAGATTAAGCAGTTGAAGTGACAGATACGTGAATTAACCTGATGTAATTATTCCACAGTGATACATATATCAAAACGTCATCTTGTGCACTTTAAAAATACGCAATTATTAGTTGCCAATTTTATGTAAAATAAAAAGTTTTTAAAAACACACATGGAACATCTTTGTTCCAAAGCTGGAGTTGTTGCCATTTAGCATTAAGTATATCTCCTAATGGTATCCCTCACCCCTCCCCCCACCCCACAACAGTCCCCAGAGTGTGATGTTCCCCTTCCTGTGTCCATGTGTTCTCATTGTTCAATTCCCATCTATGAGTGAGAACATGCAGTGTTTGGTTTTCTGTCCTTGTGATAGTTTACTGAGAATGATGGTTTCCAATTTCATCCATGTCCCTACAAAGGACAGTAACTCATCCTTTTTTATGGCTGCATAGTATTCCATAGTGTATATGTGCCACATTTTCTTAGTCTAGTCTATCGTTGTTGGATATTTGGGTTGGTTTCAAGTCTTTGCTATTGTGAATAGAGCCACAGTAAACGTACGGGTGCATGTGTCTTTATAGTAGTATGATTTATAGTCCTTTGGGTATATACCCAGTAACAGGATGGCTGGGTCAAATGGTATTTCTAGTTCTAGATCCCTGAGGAATCGCCACACTGACTTCCACAAGGGTTGAACTAGTTTACAGTCCCATGAACAGTGTAAAAGTGTTCCTATTTATCCACATCCTCTCCAGCACCTGTCGTTTCCTGACTTTTTAATGATTGCCATTCTAACTGGTGTGAGATGGTATCTCATTGTGGTTTTGATTTGCATTTCTCTGATGGCCAGTGATGATGAGCATTCTTTCATGTGTCTGCTGGCTGCATAAACTCTTAAACGTGTAAGTCGCTTCTCTTTGTACAGAAACCCTTCCTCTTTACCAGCCTTTTCCAAACAGCTCTCTTCATTTACTGGCAAAATCCAATTCCGTATTTGTCATGCATAATCCGGGCATTTCAATGAGGACCATCTTCCCCCCCTAGAACGCCGGGTGTCTTTCTAAAACAGCCTTTCCTTCTGGAATCAGAACCAGTTTTTAAAACATTAATTTCCAATGTTTGCCTTGGGAGAATGTCTTTTGATCAGCACGGCAAATTTCTGCCTGGCAGGCTGAAGTTATCACAGGTGTGGGATATTATTGACCTAATATTGACACGGTTATTAGGCTGAGTAATACCCTCGCCAAGACAGCCTCGGAAAAGACACAGATCGCTGTATTAGAACCCGGGGTGCAGTTTTTCCTGTGTATAAAAGCGGGAAGTTCTTTCGCCTGAGGATTAGACGCCCGCTTCAGACTCGTTGGGGGGCGCCTCCCGAAAAAGCAGACCCCAGGCTTGTGCACTAACGGGGGACTGCACGTGTTGGATCAGGACACAGCTGGCTTGACCCTCCCCACCGGTTCTGCAGACACAGGAATTACTTGACATAAATAAAACAGGGCAGATCAAAGGTTTGGAAAAGACCCTCCTCCAGAAGTGATTATCCCAGGTCTGCAGGAACCTGAAAGCGAGCTGAGTAGAAAAGAGCCGGGATGAACAAGCTTTCTCTGCAGAGAGCTCACGAGCACAGCAAGAGGCCAGACGGATTTGTTGTGAAAAATGAGGACGGGTGCATTTAGCACAGATGGCTCCCATTCCATCGTGGTGCCTCCAACAGACGGAACACAACCAGGGACTTCTTTCCAAACGTTAAATAGAGTTCGGACGATTTTCTCTGGCCGGGTGCGGTGGCTCACGCCTGTCATCTCAGCACTTCGGGAGGCCGAGACGGGTGGATCACGAGGTTAGAAGTTCGAGGCCAGCCTGGCCAACGTGGTGAAACCCCCGTCTCTACAACAAAATACAAAAATTATCCAGGTGTGGCGGTGTGGCACCTGTAATCCAAGCTACTCGGAAGGCTGAGGCAAGAGAACTGCTTGAACCCGGGAGGCGGAGGTTGCAGTGAGCCAAGATCGTGCCACTGGACTCCAGCCAGGGTGACAAGAGCAAGACTCTGTCTCAGAATAAATAAATAAATAAATAAATAAATAAATAAATAAATAAATAAAAAGAGTTCAAGCGATTTTAAAGACATATTTTACGGGGGCCCAAAACACAGGGCATGGTTCGTAAAGGAGAAATGTCCTACCTTGATAGAAGGACTAGCCGACAAGAAAGAAATGAAAGCATAGGCTGCAGATTCTGATAGAAGGGAAATTACGGACTATGTTTTCAATTGACTGTTGAATTCAGAGTCGGATATTATGTTATTTTTTGAGAAGGAGTCTCACTCTGTCTCCCAGCCTGTAGTGCAATGGCAAATTCTCAGCTCACTGCAAGCTCCGCCTCCTGGGTTCACACCATTCTCCTGCCTCAGCCTCCCGAGTAGCTGGGATTCTAGGCACCAGTCAATGCGACCGGCTAATTTTTGTATCTTTAGTAGAGATGGGGTTTTGCCAAGTTGGTCATGCTGGTCTCTAAATCCTGACCCCAGGTGATCCACCTGCCTTGGCCTCCCAAAGTGCTGAAATCACAGAAGTGGACCACCACACTCCCAGCCTTGAAAAAGTGAAGATGCAAATTAAACCAGCCCTGTTTCCACTTAGCTGTGACAATCACACAACACTTTTGTGTCTCTATTAGTCTCTGTCTTATTCTCTAGTTAATGACTATGAAAATAATTACGCTTTTTTTCTTTGTACTATGTAAACTTTTTAAAAAATGTTATTTTAAGCTCTGGGGTGCCAGGCACAGTGGCTCACGCCTGTTATCCCAGCACTTTGGGAGGCCGAGGGAGGCGGATCACGTGGTCAGGAGATGGAGACCATCCTGGCTGACATGGTGAAACCATATCTCTCCTAAAAACACAAAAATTAGCCGGGTGCGGTGGCAGGCAACTGTAGTCCCAGCTACTGAGGAAGCTGAGGCAGGAGAATGGCGTGAACCTGGGAGGTGGAGCTTGCAGTGAGCTGAGATCGCGCCACTGCCCTCCAGCCTGGAAAACAGAGTGAGACTCCATCTTTAAATAAAAGAAAAAAAAATTAAACACTCGGGTACAGGGGAAGGGTGGGCAAGTTTGCTACAGAGGTAAACACATGCCATGGTGGTCTGCTGCACCTGCCAACCTGTCGCCTAGGTATTAAGCTCACGATGCATTAGTTATTTTTCCTGTTGCTCTCCCTCCCACCCCACTACCCCTGGAAGGCCCCAGTGTGTGATGTTGCCCTCCTAGTGTCCATGAGTTCTCATTGTTCAGCTACCAATTATGCGAGAGAACATGCAGTGTTTGGTTTTCTCAACCAGTGTTTGTTTGTTGAGGATAATGGCTTCCAGCTCCACCAACGTCCCTGCAAAGGACATGAAGTCAAGTGTGAAAATATTTTTTTCATCTCCAAATTTTCCTAGAAAAACAGAGCATACTGCTATACCCAAGTTCATAGCGGCATAACTCACAACAGTTCAAACGTGGAAGCAACCGAGGCGCCCATCAGTGGATGAAAAGGTAAACAGAATTTGCTCTGGGAACACAATGGAATACAATACAGCCAGGAAAAGGAATGAGGGTCAGACGTAGGCTGCAGCGTGGATGAACATCAAAGACCTCAGGCCCAGTGACAGAAGACACACAATGGAATACTATACAACCAGGAAAAGGAATCAGTGTCAGACGCAGGCTGCAGCATGGCTGAAACTTGAAGACACCAGGCCCAGTGAGAGAAGAGACACACGATGGAATACTATAAAGCCAGGAAAAGGAATGAGAGTCAGACGCAGGCTGCAGTGTGAATTAAGCAGGAAGACATGAGGCCCAGTAAGAGAAGAGACACAAAATGGAATAACATAAGGCCAGGAAAAGGAATGAGGGTCAGACACAGGCTGCGGCATGGGTGAAACTAGAAGACATCAGGCCCAGTGAGAGAAGAGACACACAATGGAATGCTATACAGGGAGAAAAAGGAATGAGGGTCAGACACAGGCTGCGGAATGGGTGAAACTAGGAGACATCAGGCCCAGTGAGAGAAGAGACACACAATGGAATACTATACAGCCAGGAAAAGGAATGAGGGTCAGACACAGGCTGCGGCATGGGTGAACCTTGAAGACATCAGGCCCAGTGGGAGAGGAGAAACACAATAGAATACTATATGGCCAGCAAAAATAAATGAGGCTCAGATGCAGGCTGCAGTGTGAACGAACATGGAAGTTCTCATGCACAGTGAGAGAAGAGACACACAATGGAATACCATACAGCCAGGAAAAGGAATGAGGGTCAGATGTAGGCTGCAGCACGTGTGAAATTTGAAGACATCAGGCCCAATGGGAGAAGAGACACACAATGGAACACTATAAAGCCAGGAAAAGGAATGAGGGTCAGATGCAGGGTGCAGTGTGAATGAAGCTGGAAGATCACAGGCCCAGTGAGAGAAGAGACACACAATGGAATACTATACAGCCAGGAAAAGGAATGAGGGTCTGACGTACGCTGCGGCATGGGTAAACCTTGAAGACATCAGGCCCAGTGGGAGAAGAGACACACAATGGAATACCATATAGCCAGGAAAAGGAATGAGGGTCAGATGCAGGCTGCAGTGTGGATGAATCTTGAAGGCATCAGGCCCAGTGACACAAGAGACACATAATGGAATACTATACAGCCAGGAAAAGGAAAGAGGGTCAGATACAGGCTGTAGTATGGGTAAACTTTGAAGATATCAGGCCCGGTGGGAGAAGAGACACACAATGGAATACTATATGGAAAGCAAAAACGAATGAGGGTCAGATGCAGCCTGCAGTGTGAATGAAACTGGAAGATCTCAGGCCCATGGAAGGAAGAGACACACAATGGAATACCATAGAGAAAGGAAAAGGAAAGAGGTTCAGAAGCAGGCTGCGGCATGGGTGAACATTGAAAACGTTAGGCCCAGTGAGAGAAGAGACACACAATGGAATACTATACAGCCAGGAAAAGGAATGAGGGTCAGACGCAGGATGCAGTGTGAATGAAACTTGAAGACATCAGGCCCTGTAAGAGAAGAGACACCCAATGGAATACTACAGAGCCAGGAAAGGGAATGAGGGTCAGATGCAGGCTGCAGCGTGGATGAACTTTCAAGACCTCAGGCCTAGTGAGAGAAGAGACAAACAATGCAATACTACACAGCCAGGAAAAGGAATGAGGGTCAGACACAGGCTCCAATGTGAGTGAACCTGGAAGACATCAGGCCCAGTAAGAGAAGAGACACACAATGGAATACTATACAGCCAGGAAAAGGAATGAGGGTCAGATGCAGGCTGCGGCATGGGTGAACCTTGAATACATCAGGCCCGGTGGGAGAAGAGACACACAATGGAATACTATATGGCCAGCTAAAACGAATGAGGGTCAGATGCAGGATGCAGTGTGAATGAAACTGGAAGATATCACGAACAGTGAAGGAAGAGACACACAATGAAATACCATACAGCCAGGAAAAGGAATGAGGGTCAGATTCAGGTTGCAGTGTGAATGAACATGGAAAATCTCAGGCCCAGTGGGAGAAGAGACTCACAGTGGAATACTATAGAGCCAGGAAAAGGAATGAGGGTCAGATTCAGGCTGCAGTGTGAATGAACATGGAAAATCTCAAGCCCAGTGGGAGAAGAGACGCACAGTGGAATACTATAGAGCCAGGAATAGGAATGAGGGTCAGATGCAGGCTGCAGTGGGAATGAACCTTGAAGACATCAGACCCAGTGAGAGAAGAGGAACACAATGGAATACTACACAGCCAAGAAAAGGAATCAGGGTCAGATGCAGGCTGCAGTGTGAATGAACCTGGAAGATCTCAGGCCCAGTGAGATAAGAGACACACAGTGGAATACTATACAGCCAGGAAAAGGAATGAGGGTCAGACGCAGGCTGCGGCATGGGTGAACTTTGAAGACATCAGGCCCAGTGGGAGAAGAGACAAACAATGGAATACCATAAAGCCAGGAAAAGGAATGAAGGTCAGACGAAGGCTGCGGCATGGGTGAACCGTGAAGACATCAGGCCCAGTGGTAGAAGAGACACACAATGGAATACTATACATCCAGGAAAAGGAATGAGGGTCAGACGCAGGCTGCGGCATGGGTGAACTTTGAAGACATCAGGCCCAGTTGGAGAAGAGACACACAATGGAATACTATACATCCAGGAAAAAGAATGAGGGTCAGATGCAGGCTGCAGTGTGAATGAACCTGGAAGACATCAGGCCCAGTAAGAGAAGAGACACACAATGGAATACTATATGGCCAGGAAAAGGAACGAGAGTCAGAGGCAGGCTGCAGAGTGAATGAAACTTGAAGACATCAGGCCCAGTGAGAGAAGAGACACACAATGGAATACTACACAGCCAGGAAAGGGAATGAGGGTCAGATGCAGGCTGCAGCGTGGATGAACCTTCAAGACCTCAGGCCTAGTGAGAGAAGAGACACACAATCGAATAGCAAACAGCCAGGAAAAGGAATGAGGGTCAGACACAGGCTGCAGTGTGGATGAACCTTGAAGGCATCAGGCCCAGTGAGACAAGAGACACACTATGGAATACTATACAGCCAGGAAAAGGAATGAGGGTCAGACGCAGGCTACAATGTGAATGAAATTTGAAGACATCAGGCCCAGTAAGAGAATACACACTCAATGGAATACTATACAGCCAGGAAAAGGAATGAGGGTCAGACGCAGGCTGCTGTGTGAATGAACCTGGAAGACATCAGGCCCAGTGGTAGAAGAGACACACAATGGAATACTATACAGCCAGGAAAAGGAATGAGGGTTACACCCAGGCTGCAGCATGGGTGAACGGTGAAGATATCAGGCCCAGTGGGAGAAGAAACACACAGTGGAATACTATACAGCCAGGAAAAGGAATGAGGGTCAGATGCAGGCTGCAGTGTGAATGAACCTGGAGGATCTCAGGCCCAGTGAGAGAAGAGACACACAGTGTAATACCATACAGCCAGGAAAAGGAATGAGTGTCAGATGCAGGATGCAGTGTGAATGAACCTGGAAGACATCAGTCCCAGTGAGAGAAGAGACACACAATGGAATACTATACAGCCAGGAAAAGGAATGAGGGTCAGATGCAGGCTGTGGCATGGGTGAACCTTGAAAACATCAGGCCCGGTGGGAGAAGAGACACACAATGGAATACTATATGGCCAGTTAAAACGAATGAGGGTCAGATGCAGGCTGCAGTGTGAATGAACCTGGAAGATCTCACGCCCAGTGAAGGAAGAGACACACAATGGAATACCATACAGCCAGGAAAAGGAATGAGGGTCAGACGCAGGCTGCAGCATGGGTGAACCTTGAAGAAATCAGGCCCAGTGGGAGAAGAGACACACAATAGAATATCATATACCAAGGAAAAGGAATGAGGGTCAGACGCATGCTGCGGCATGGGTGAACGTTGAAGCCATCAGGCCCAGTGGGAGAAGAGACACACAATGGAATACTATACAGCCAGGAAAAGGAATGAGGGTCTGATGCAGGCTGCGGCATGGGTGAACCTTGAACACATCAGGCCCGGTGGGAGAAGAGACACACAATGGAATACTATATGGCCAGCTAAAACGAACGAGCGTCAGATGCAGGCTGCAGTGGGAATGAACCTGGAAGATCTCAGGCCCAGTGAAGGAAGAGACACACAATGGAATACCATACAGCCGGGAAAAGCAATGAGGGTCAGAAGCAGGCTGCGGCATGGGTGAACATAGGAGACATCAGGCCCAGTGAGAAAAGAGACACGCAATGGAATACTATACAGCCAGGAAAAGGAATGAGGGTCAGATGTAGGCTGCAGTGTGAATGAAACTTGAAGACATCAGGCTCAGTAAGAGAACAGACACTTAATGGAATACTATACAGCCAGGAAAAGGAATGAGGGACAGACCCAGGCTGCGGCACGGGTGACCCATGAAGACATCAGGCCCACTGGGAGAAGAGACACACAATGAAATACCATATACCCAGGAAATGGAATGAAGGTCAGATGCAGCCTGTGTCATGGGTGAACCTTAAAGGCATCAGGCCCAGTCGTAGAAGAGAGACACAATGGAATAATGTACAGCCGGGAAAAGGAATGAGGGTCAGACGCAGGCTGCGGCATGGGTGAACTTTGAAGACATCAGGCCCAATGGGAGGAGAGACACACAATGGAATACTGTAGACCCAGGAAAAGGAATGAGGGTCAGATTCATGCTGCAGTGTGAATGAAACTGGAAAATCTCAGGCCAAGTGAGGGAAGAGATGCAGAGTGGAACACTATACATCCAGGAAAAGGAATGAGGGTCAGATGCAGGCTGCGGCATGGATTAACCTTGAAGACATCAGGCCCGGTGGGAGAAGAGACAGACAATGGAATACTATATGGCCAGCTAAAATGAACGAGCGTCAGATGCAGGCTGCAGTGTGAATGAACCTGCAAGATCTCAGGCCCAGTGAAGGAAGAGACACACAATGGAATACCATACAGCCAGGAAAAGGAATGAGGGTCAGAAGAAGGCTGCGGCATGGGTGAACATTGGAGACGTCAGGCCCAGTGAGAAAAGAGACACGCAGTGGAATACTATACAGCCAGGAAAAGGAATGAGGGTCAGATGTCGGCTGCAGTGTGAATGAACCTTGAAGACATCAGGCCCAGTAAGAGAATAGACACTCAATGGAGTACTATACGGCCAGGAAAAGGAATGAGGGTCAGATGCAGGTTGCAGTGTGAATGAACTTTGAAGACATCAGGCCCAGTAAGAGAAGAGACACTCAATGGAATACTATACAGCCAAGAAAAGGAATGAGGGTTAGACACAGGCTGCGGCATGTGTGAACCGTGAAGACATCAGGCCCAGTGGGAGAAGAGACACACAATGGAATACCATACAGCCAGGAAAAGGAATGGGGATCAGACGCAGGCTGCGGCATGGGTGAAATGTGAAGACATCCGGCCCAGTGGGAGAAGAGACACACAATGGAATACTATACAGCAGGGAAAAGTAATGATGGTCAGACACAGGATGCAGTGTGGATGAACATTGAAGACACCATGCCCAGTGAGAGAAGAGACACACAATGGAATACTATACAGCAAGGAAAAGCAATGCGGGTGAGATGCAGGCTGCAGCATGGGTGAACCTTGAAGATGTCTGGCCCAGTGGGAGAGGAGAAACACAATGGAATACTATATGGCCAGCAAAAACGAATGAGGGTCTAATGTAGGCTGCAGTGTGAATGAACCAGGAAGATTTCAGGCCCACTGAAGGAAGACACACACAATGGAATACCATAGAGCCAGGAAAATGAATGAGGGTCAGAAGGAGGCTGCGGCATGGGTGAATATTGAAGACATCAGGCACAGTGAGAGAAGAGACACAAAATATAATACTCTACAGGCAGGAAAAGGAATGAGTGTCAGACGCAGGCTGCAGTGTGAATGAACCTTGAAGACATCAGGCCCAGTAAGGGAAGACACACTCAATGGAATACTATACAGCCAGGAAAAGGAATGAGGGTGAGACACAGGTTGCGGCATGGGTGAACCGGGAAGACATCAGGCCCAGTGGGAGAAGAGACACACAATGGAATACCATATAGCCAGGAAAAGGAATGAGGTTCAGACGCAGGCTGCGGCATGGGTGAACCTTGAAGACATAAGGCCCAGTGGGAGAAGAGACACACAATGGAATATTATACAGCCAGGAAAAGGAATGAGGGTCAGACGCACCCTACGGCATGGGTGATCCTTGAAGACCTCAGGCCCAGTGGGAGAAGAGACACACAATGGAATACCATAGAGCCAGGAAAAGGAATGAGGGTCAGACGCAGGATGCGGCATGTGTGAACCTTGAAGAAATCAGGCCCAGTTGGAGAAGAGACAAACAATGGAATACTATAAAGCCAGGAAAAGGAACGAGGATCAGACACAGGCAGCAGTGTGGATGAACCTTGAAGACACCAGTTCCAGTGAGAGAAAAGACAAACAATGGAATACTATACAGCCAGGAAAAGGAATGTGGGTCAGATATAGGCTGCGGCATGGGTGAACTTTGAAGACATCAGGCCCGGTGGGAGAGGAGACACAGAGTGGAATACTAAATGGCCAGCAAAAACGAATGAGGGTCAGATGTAGGCTGCAGTGTGAATGAACTTGGAAGATTTCAGGCCCAGTGAAGGAAGAGACACACAATGGAATACCATACAGTCAGGAAAAGGAATGAGGGTCAGAAGCAGGCTGCGGCATGGGTGAACATTGCAGACATCAGGCCCAGTGAGAGAAGAGACACATAATGGAATACTATACACGCAGGAAAAGGAATGAGGGTCAGACGCAGGCTGTTGTGTGAATGAACCTTGAAGACATCAGGCCCAGTGGTAGAAGAGACACACAATGCAATACTATACAGCCAGGAAAAGGAATGAGTGTTACACCCAGGCTGCGGCATGGGTGAACGGTGAAGATATCAGGCCCAGTGGGAGAAGAGACACACAGTGGAATACTATACAGCCAGGAAAAGGAATGAGAGTCAGATGCAGGCTGCAGTGTGAAAGAACCTGGAAGACATGAGGCCCAGTGAGAGAAGAGACACAGAATGGAATACTATACAGGCAGGAAAAGGAATGAGGGTCAGACGCAGGCTGCTGTGTGAATGAACCTGGAAGACATCAGGCCCAGTGGTAGAAGAGACACACAATGGAATACTATACAGCCAGGAAAAGGAATGAGGGTTACACCCAGGCTGCAGCATGGGTGAACGGTGAAGATATCAGGCCCAGTGGGAGAAGAAACACACAGTTTAATACTATACAGCCAGGAAGAGGAATGAGGGTCAGTTGCAGGCTGCAGTGTGAATGAACCTGGAAGATCTCAGGCCCAGTGAGAGAAGAGACACACGGTGTAATACCATACAGCCAGGAAAAGGAATGAGTG
Organism: Pongo abelii; assembly: GCF_028885655.2. Lineage (NCBI taxonomy): Eukaryota > Metazoa > Chordata > Mammalia > Primates > Hominidae > Pongo > Pongo abelii. The sequence goes on from NC_071996.2 coordinate 12,338,699, forward strand.
TCAGATGCAGGATGCAGTGTGAATGAACCTGGAAGACATCAGTCCCAGTGAGAGAAGAGACACACAATGGAATACTATATGGCCAGGAAAAGGAATAAGAGTCAGATACAGACTGCAGTGTGAATGAACGTTGAAGACATCAGGCCCATTGCGAGAAGAGACACACAATGGATTTCTATACAGCCAGGAAAAGGAATGACGGTCAGATGCAGGCTGCCGCATGGATGAAACTTCAAGACCTCATGCCTAGTGAGAGAAGAGACACACAATGGAATACTACCCAGCCAATAAAAGGAATGAGGGTCAGACACAGGCTGCAGCGTGAGTGAACCTGGAAGGCACCAGGCCCAGTAAGAGAAGAAACACACAATGGAATACTATACAGCCAGGTAAAAGAATGAGGGTCAGACCCAAGCTACAGTGTGAATGAACCTTGAAGACATCCGGCCCAGTGAGAGAAGAGACACAAAATGGAACAATATACAGCCAGGATAAGGAATGAGGGTCAGATGCAGGCTGCAGTGTGAATGAACCTTGAATTCATCAGGCCCAGTGTGAGAAGAGACACACAATGGAATACTACGCAGTCAGGAAGAGGAATGAGGGTCAGACGAAGGCTGCGGCATGGGTGAACCTTGAAGACATCAGGCCCAGTGAGAGAAGAGACAAACAATGGAATACTATACAGCCAGGAAAAGGAATGAGGGTCAGACGCAGGCTGCGGCATAGGTGAACTTTGAAGGCATCAGGCCCAGTGAGAGAAGAGACGCACAGTGGAATACTATACAGCCAGGAAAAGGAATGAGGGTCAGATGCAGGCTGCAGTGTGAATGAACCTTGAAGACATCAGGCCCAGTGAGAGAAGAGGAACACAATGGAATACTACACAGCCAAGAAAAGGAATCCGGGTCAGATGCAGGCTGCAGTGTGAATGAACCTGGAAGATCTCAGGCCCAGTGAGAGAAGAGACACAGAGAGGAATACTATACAGCCAGGAAAAGGAATGAGGGTCAGACGCAGGCTGCGGCATGGGTGAACTTTGAAGACATCAGGCCCAGTGGGAGAAGAGACAAACAATGGAATACCATAAAGCCAGGAAAAGGAATGAGGGTCAGACGCAGGCTGCAGCATGGGAGAACTTTGAAGACATCAGGCCCAGTGGTAGAAGAGACACACAATGGAATACTATACATCCAGGAAAAGGGATGAGGGTCAGATGCAGGCTGCAGTGTGAATGAACCTGGAAGACATCAGGCCCAGTAAGAGAAGAGACACAAAATGGAATACTATACAGACAGGAAAAGGAATGAAGGTCAGACGCAGGCTACAGTGTGAATGAAACTTGAAGTCATCAGGCCCAGTAAGAGAATAAACAGTCAATGGAATACTATACAGCCAGGAAAAGGAATGGGGGTCAGACGCATGCTGCGGCATGGGTGAAAAGTGAAGACATCACGCACAGTGGGAGAAGAGACACACAACGAAATACCATATAGCCAGGAAAAGGAATGAGGGTCAGATGCAGGCTGCAGTGTGAATGAAACAGGAAGATCTCAGGCACAGTGAGAAAAGAGACACACAGTGGAAAACTATACAGCCAGGAAAAGGAATGAGGGTCAGATGCAGGCTGCAGTGTGAATGAACCTGGAAGACATCAGGCCCAGTAAGAGAAGAGACACACAATGGAATACTATATGGCCAGGAAAAGAAATGAATGTCAGATGCAGGCTGCAGTGTGAATGAACGTTGAACACATCAGGCCCAGTGAGAGAAGAGACACACAACGGAATACTACACAGCCAGGAAAAGGAATGAGGGTCAGAGGGAGGATGCACCGTGGACGAACATTCAAGACCTCAGGCCTAGTGAGAGAAGAGACACACAATGGAATACTACACAGCCAGGAAAAGAAATGAGGGTCAGACACAGGCTGCAGTGTTAGTGAACCTGGAAGACATCAGGCCCAGTAAGAGAAGACACACACAATGGAATGCTATACAGCCAGTAAAAAGAATGACGGTCAGACACAGGCTGCAGTGTTAATGAACCTTGAAGACATCAGACCCAGTGAGAGAAGAGACACAAAATGGAATACTATAGAGCCAGGAAAAGGAAAGAGGATCAGATGCAGGCTGCAGAGTGAAGGAAATTTGAATACATGAGGCCCAGTGAGAGAAGAGACACGCAATGGAATACTACACGGCCAGGAAAAAGAATGAGGGTCAGAAGCAGGCTGCGGCATGGGTGAACCTTGAAGACAAAAGGCCCAGTGAGAAAAGAGACACACAATGGAATACTATACAGCCAGGAAAAGGAATGAGGGTCAGATGCTGGCTGCGGCATGGGTGAACCTTGAAGACATCAGGCTCGGTGGGAGAAGAGACACACAATGGAATACTATATGGCCAGCAAAAACGAATGAGGCTCAGATGCAGGCTGCAGTGTGAATGAACCTGGAAGATCTCAGGCCCTGTGAAGGAAGAGACACACAATGGAATACCTTAGAGCAAGGAAAAGGAAAGAGTTTCAGAAGCAGGCTGCGGCATGGGTGAACATTGAAGACATTAGGCCCAGTGAGAGAAGAGACACACAATGGAATACTATACAGCCAGGAAAAGGAATGAGGGTAAGACGCAGGATGCAGTGTGAATGAAACTTGAAGACATCAGGCCCTGTAAGAGAAGAGACACTCAATGGAATACTACAGAGCCAGGAAAGGGAATGAGGGTCTGATGCAGGCTGCAGCGTGGATGAACATTCAAGACCTCAGGCCTAGTGAGAGAAGAGACACACAATGGAATACTAAACAGACAGGAAAAGGAATGAGGGTCAGACACAGGCTGCAGTGTGAGTGAACCTGGAAGACATCAGGCCCAGTAAGAGAAGAGACACACAATGGAATACTATACAGCCAGGAAAAGGAATGAGGGTCAGATGCAGGCTGCGGCATGGGTGAACTTTGAAGTCATCAGGCCAAGTGGGAGAAGAGAGAATCAATGGAATACCATAAAGCCAGGAAAAGGAATGAAGGTCAGACGCAGGCTGCGGCATGGGTGAACCTTGAAGACATCAGGCCCAGTGGTAGAAGAGTCACACAATGGAATACTATACATCCAGGAAAAGGAATGAGGGTCAGACGCAGGCTGCGGCATGGGTGAACTTTGAAGACATCAGGCCCGGTGGGAGAAGAGACACACAATGGAATACTATACATCCAGAAAAAGGAATGAGGGTCAGATGCAGGCTGCAGTGGGAATAAACCTGGAAGACATCAGGCCCAGTAAGAGAAGAGACACACAATGGAATACTATACAGACAGGAAAAGGAATGAGGGTCAGACGCAGGCTACAGTGTGAATGAAACTTGAAGTCATCAGGCCCAGTAAGAGAATAAACAGTCAATGGAATACTATACAGCCAGGAAAAGGAATGAGGGTCAGACGCAGGCTGCGGCATGTGTGAAAAGTGAAGACATCACGCACAGTGGGAGAACAGACCCACAACGAAATACCATATAGCCAGGAAAAAGTATGAGGGTCTGACACAGGCTGCAGTGTGGATGAACCTTGAAGGCATCAGGCCCAGTGAGACAAGAGACACACTATGGAATAGTATACAGCCAGGAAAAGGAATGAGGGTCAGACGCATGCTGCGGCATGGGTGAACGTTGAAGCCATCAGGCCCAGTGGGAGAAGAGACACACAATGGAATACTATACAGCCAGGAAAAGGAATGAGGGTCTGCTGCAGGCTGCGGCATGGGTGAACCTTGAACACATCAGGCCCGGTGGGAGAAGAGACACACAATGGAATACTATATGGCCAGCTAAAACGAACGAGCGTCAGATGCAGGCTGCAGTGTGAATGAACCTGGAAGATCTCAGGCCCAGTGAAGGAAGAGACACACAATGGAATACCATACTGCGAGGAAAAGGAATGAGGATCAGAGGCAGGCTGCGGCATGGGTGAACTTTGAAGACATGAGACCCAGTGGGAGAAGAGATAAACAATGGAATAGCATAAAGCCAGGAAAAGGAATGAAGGTCAGACGCAGGCTGCGGCATGGGTGAACCTTGAAGACATCAGGCCCAGTGGTAGAAGAGACACACAATGGAATACTATACATCCAGGAAAAGGAATGAGCGTCAGACGCAGGCTGCGGCATGGGTGAAAAGTTAAGACATCACGCACAGTGGGAGAAGAGACACACAACGAAATACCATATAGCCAGGAAAAGGAATGAGGGTCAGACTCAGGCTGCAGTGTGGATGAACCTTGAAGGCATCAGGCCCAGTGAGACAAGAGACACACTATGGAATAGTATACAGCCAGGAAAAGGAATGAGGGTCAGACGCAGGCTACAGTGTGAATGAAACTTGAAGACATCAGGCCCAGTAAGAGAAGAGACACACAATGGAATACTATATGGCCAGGAAAAGAAATGAATGTCAGATGCAGGCTGCAGTGTGAATGAACGTTGAACACATCAGGCCCAGTGAGAGAAGAGACACACAATGGAATACTACACAGCCAGGAAAAGGAATGAGGGTCATAGGCAGGATGCAGCGTGGACGAACATTCAAGACGTCAGGCCTAGTGAGAGAGGAGACACACAATGGAATACTACACAGCCGGGAGAAGAAATGAGGGTCAGACACAGGCTGCAGTGTTAGTGAACCTGGAAGACATCATGCCCAGTAAGAGAAGACACACACAATGGAATGCTATACAGCCAGTAAAAAGAATGACGGTCAGACACAGGCTGCAGTGTTAATGAACCTTGAAGACATCAAACCCAGTGAGAGAAGAGACACAAAATGGAATACTATAGAGCCAGGAAAAGGAAAGAGGATCAGATGCAGGCTGCAGAGTGAAGGAAATTTGAATACATCAGGCCCAGTGAGAGAAGAGACACGCAATGGAATACTACACAGCCAGGAAAAAGAATGAGGGTCAGAAGCAGGCTGCGGCATGGGTGAACCTTGAAGACAAAAGGCCCAGTGAGAAAAGAGACACACAATGGAATACTATACAGCCAGGAAAAGGAATGAGGGTCAGATGCAGGCTGCGGCATGGGTGAACCTTGAAGACATCAGACCCGGTGGGAGAAGAGACACACAATGGAATACTATATGGCCAGCAAAAACGAATGAGGCTCAGATGCAGGCTGCAGTGTGAATGAACCTGGAAGATCTCAGGCCCAGTGAAGGAAGAGACACACAATGGAATACCATAGAGCAAGGAAAAGGAAAGAGGTTCAGAAGCAGGCTGCGGCATGGGTGAACACTGAAGACATTAGACCCAGTGAGAGAAGAGACACACAATGGAATACTATACAGCCAGGAAAAGGAATGAGGGTCAGATGCAGGCTGCGGCACGGGTGAACCTTGAAAACATCAGGCCCGGTGGGAGAAGAGACACACAATGGAATACTATATGTCCAGTTAAAACGAATGAGGGTCAGATGCAGGCTGCAGTGTGAATGAACCTGGAAGATCTCACGCCCAGTGAAGGAAGAGACACACAATGGAATACTATACAGCCAGGAAAAGGAATGAGGTTCAGATGCAGGCTGCGGCATGGGTGAACTTTGAAGTCATCAGGCCAAGTGGGAGAAAAGAGAAAAAATGGAATACCATAAAGCCAGGAAAAGGAATGAAGGTCAGACGCAGGCTGCGGCATGGGTGAAAAGTGAAGACACCACGCACAGTGGGAGAAGAGACCCACAACGAAGTACCATATAGCCAGGAAAAAGTATGAGGGTCAGACACAGGCTGCAGTGTGGATGAACCTTGAAGGCATCAGGCCCAGTGAGACAAGAGACACACTATGGAATAGTATACAGCCAGGAAAAGGAATGAGGGTCAGACGCCTGCTGCGGCATGGGTGAACGTTGAAGCCATCAGGCCCAGTGGGAGAAGAGACACACAATGGAATACTATACAGCCAGGAAAAGGAATGAGGGTCTGCTGCAGGCTGCGGCATGGGTGAACCTTGAACACATCAGGCCCGGTGGGAGAAGAGACACACAATGGAATACTATATGGCCAGCTAAAACGAACGAGCGTCAGATGCAGGCTGCAGTGTGAATGAACCTGGAAGATCTCAGGCCCAGTGAAGGAAGAGACACACAATGGAATACCATACTGCGAGGAAAAGGAATGAGGGTCAGAGGCAGGCTGCGGCATGGGCGAACATAGGAGACATCAGGCCCAGTGAGAAAAGACACACGCAATGGAATACTATATAGCCAGGAAAAGGAATGAGGGTCAGATGTAGGCGGCAGTGTGAATGAAACTTGAAGACATCAGGCCCAGTAAGAGAACAGACACTTAATGGAATACTATACAGCCAGGAAAAGGAATGAGGGACAGACCCAGGCTGCGGCATGGGTGACCCGTGAAGACATCAGGCCCACTGGGAGAAGAGACATACAATGAAATACCATAGAGGCAGGAAATGGAATGAGGGTCAGATGCAGGCTGTCTCATGGGTGAACCTTAAAGGCATCAGGCCCAGTGGTAGAAGAGACACACAATGGAATTCTATACAGCCGGGAAAAGGAATGAGGGTCAGACGCAGGCTGCGGCATGGGTGAACTTTGAAGACATCATGCCCAATGGGAGGAGAGACACACAATGGAATACTGTAGAGCCAGGAAAAGGAATGGGGGTCAGATTCAGGCTGCAGTGTGAATGAACCTGGAAAATCTCAGGCCCAGTGAGAGAAGAGACGCACAGTGGAACACTATATATCCAGGAAAAGGAATGAGGGTCAGATGCAGGCTGCGGCATGGATTAACCTTGAAGACATCAGGCCCGGTGGGAGAAGAGACAGACAATGGAATACTATATGGCCAGCTAAAACGAACGAGCGTCAGATGCAGGCTGCAGTGTGAATGAACCTGCAAGATCTCAGGCCCAGTGAAGGAAGAGACACACAATGGAATACCATACAGCCAGGAAAAGGAATGAGGGTCAGAAGAAGGCTGCGGCATGGGTGAACTTTGAAGTCATCAGGCCAAGTGGGTGAAGAGACAAACAATGGAATACCATAAAGCGAGGAAAAGGAATGAAGGTCAGACGCAGGCTGCGGCATGGGTGAACGTTGAAGACATCAGGCCCAGTGGTAGAAGAGACACACAATGGAATACTATACATCCAGGAAAAGGAATGAGGGTCAGACGCAGGCTGCAGCATGGGTGAACTTTGAAGACATCAGGCCCAGTGGGAGAAGAGACACACAATGGAATACTATACATCCAGAAAAAGGAATGAGGGTCAGATTCAGGCTGCAGTGGGAATGAACCTGCAAGACATCAGGCCCAGTAAGAGAAGAGACACACAATGGAATACTCTACAGACAGGAAAAGGAATGAGGGTCAGACGCAGGCTACAGTGTGAATGAAACTTGAAGTCATCAGGCCCAGTAAGAGAATAAACAGTCAATGGAATACTATACAGCCAGGAAAAGGAATGAGGGTCAGACGCAGGCTGCAGCATGGGTGAAAAGTGAAGACACCACGCACAGTGGGAGAAGAGACCCACAACGAAGTACCATATAGCCAGGAAAAAGTATGAGGGTCAGACACAGGCTGCAGTGTGGATGAACCTTGAAGGCATCAGGCCCAGTGAGACAAGAGACACACTATGGAATAGTATACAGCCAGGAAAAGGAATGAGGGTCAGACGCATGCTGCGGCATGGGTGAACGTTGAAGCCATCAGGCCCAGTGGGAGAAGAGACACACAATGGAATACTATACAGCCAGGAAAAGGAATGAGGGTCTGCTGCAGGCTGCGGCATGGGTGAACCTTGAACACATCAGGCCCGGTGGGAGAAGAGACACACAATGGAATACTATATGGCCAGCTAAAACGAACGAGCGTCAGATGCAGGCTGCAGTGTGAATGAACCTGGAAGATCTCAGGCCCAGTGAAGGAAGAGACACACAATGGAATACCATACTGCGAGGAAAAGGAATGAGGATCAGAGGCAGGCTGCGGCATGGGTGAACTTTGAAGACATGAGGCCCAGTGGGAGAAGAGACAAACAATGGAATAGCATAAAGCCAGGAAAAGGAATGAAGGTCAGACGCAGGCTGCGGCATGGGTGAACCTTGAAGACATCAGGCCCAGTGGTAGAAGAGACACACAATGGAATACTATACATCCAGGAAAAGGAATGAGGGTCAGACGCAGGCTGCGGCATGGGTGAAAAGTTAAGACATCACGCACAGTGGGAGAAGAGACACACAACGAAATACCATATAGCCAGGAAAAGGAATGAGGGTCAGACTCAGGCTGCAGTGTGGATGAACCTTGAAGGCATCAGGCCCAGTGAGACAAGAGACACACTATGGAATAGTATACAGCCAGGAAAAGGAATGAGGGTCAGACGCAGGCTACAGTGTGAATGAAACTTGAAGACATCAGGCCCAGTAAGAGAAGAGACACACAATGGAATACTATATGGCCAGGAAAAGAAATGAATGTCAGATGCAGGCTGCAGTGTGAATGAACGTTGAACACATCAGGCCCAGTGAGAGAAGAGACACACAATGGAATACTTCACAGCCAGGAAAAGGAATGAGGGTCATAGGCAGGATGCAGCGTGGACGAACATTCAAGACGTCAGGCCTAGTGAGAGAAGAGACACACAATGGAACACTACACAGCCAGGAGAAGAAATGAGGGTCAGACACAGGCTGCAGTTTTAGTGAACCTGGAAGACATCATGCCCAGTAAGAGAAGACACACAATGGAATGCTATACAGCCAGTAAAAAGAATGACGGTCAGACACAGGCTGCAGTGTTAATGAACCTTGAAGACATCAAACCCAGTGAGAGAAGAGACACAAAATGGAATACTATAGAGCCAGGAAAAGGAAAGAGGATCAGATGCAGGCTGCAGAGTGAAGGAAATTTAAATACATCAGGCCCAGTGAGAGAAGAGACACGCAATGGAATACTACACAGCCAGGAAAAAGAATGAGGGTCAGAAGCAGGCTGCGGCATGGGTGAACCTTGAAGACAAAAGGCCCAGTGAGAAAAGAGACACACAATGGAATACTATACAGCCAGGAAAAGGAATGAGGGTCAGATGCAGGCTGCGGCATGGGTGAACCTTGAAGACATCAGGCCCGGTGGGAGAAGAGACACACAATGGAATACTATATGGCCAGCAAAAACGAATGAGGCTCAGATGCAGGCTGCAGTGTGAATGAACCTGGAAGATCTCAGGCCCAGTGAAGGAAGAGACACACAATGGAATACCATAGAGCAAGGAAAAGGAAAGAAGTTCAGAAGCAGGCTGCGGCATGGGTGAACACTGAAGACATTAGGCCCAGTGAGAGAAGAGACACACAATGGAATACTATACAGCCAGGAAAAGGAATGAGGGTCAGATGCAGGCTGCGGCATGGGTGAACCTTGAAAACATCAGGCCCGGTGGGAGAAGAGACACACAATGGAATACTATATGTCCAGTTAAAACGAATGAGGGTCAGATGCAGGCTGCAGTGTGAATGAACCTGAAAGATCTCACGCCCAGTGAAGGAAGAGACACACAATGGAATACTATACAGCCAGGAAAAGGAATGAGGGTCAGATGCAGGCTGCGGCATGGGTGAACCTTGAAAACATCAGGCCCGGTGGGAGAAGAGACACACAATGGAATACTATATGTCCAGTTAAAACGAATGAGGGTCAGATGCAGGCTGCAGTGTGAATGAACCTGGAAGATCTCACGCCCAGTGAAGGAAGAGACACACAATGGAATACTATACAGCCAGGAAAAGGAATGAGGGTCAGATGCAGGCTGCGGCATGGGTGAACCTTGAAAACATCAGGCCCGGTGGAAGAAGAGACACACAATGGAATACTATATGTCCAGTTAAAACGAATGAGGGTCTGATGCAGGCTGCAGTGTGAATGAACCTAGAAGATCTCACGCCCAGTGAAGGAAGAGACACACAATGGAATACCATACAGCCAGGAAAAGGAATGAGGTTCAGATGCATGCTGCGGCATGGGTGAACTTTGAAGTCATCAGGCCAAGTGGGAGAAGAGAGAAACAATGGAATACCATAAAGCCAGGAAAAGGAATGAAGGTCAGACGCAGGCTGCGGCATGGGTGAACCTTGAAGACATCAGGCCCAGTGGTAGAAGAGACACACAATGGAATACTATACATCCAGGAAAAGGAATGAGGGTCAGACGCAGGCTGCGGCATGGGTGAACTTTGAAGACATCAGGCCCGGTGGGAGAAGAGACACACAATGGAATACTATACATCCAGAAAAAGGAATGAGGGTCAGATGCAGGCTGCAGTGGGAATGAACCTGGAAGACATCAGGCCCAGTAAGAGAAGAGACACACAATGGAATACTATACAGACAGGAAAAGGAATGAGGGTCAGACGCAGGCTACAGTGTGAATGAAACTTGAAGTCATCAGGCACAGTAAGAGAATAAACAGTCAATGGAATACTATACAGCCAGGAAAAGGAATGAGGGTCAGACGCAGGCTGCGGCATGGGTGAAAAGTGAAGACATCACGCACAGTGGGAGAAGAGACCCACAACGAAATACCATATAGCCAGGAAAAAGTATGAGGGTCAGACACAGGCTGCAGTGTGGATGAACCTTGAAGGCATCAGGCCCAGTGAGACAAGAGACACACTATGGAATAGTATACAGCCAGGAAAAGGAATGAGGGTCAGACGCATGCTGCGGCATGGGTGAACGTTGAAGCCATCAGGCCCAGTGGGAGAAGAGACACACAATGGAATACTATACAGCCAGGAAAAGGAATGAGGGTCTGCTGCAGGCTGCGGCATGGGTGAACCTTGAACACATCAGGCCCGGTGGGAGAAGAGACACACAATGGAATACTATATGGCCAGCTAAAACGAACGAGCGTCAGATGCAGGCTGCAGTGTGAATGAACCTGGAAGATCTCAGGCCCAGTGAAGGAAGAGACACACAATGGAATACCATACTGCGAGGAAAAGGAATGAGGGTCAGAGGCAGGCTGCGGCATGGGTGAACATAGGAGACATCAGGCCCAGTGAGAAAAGAGACACGCAATGGAATACTATATAGCCAGGAAAAGGAATGAGGGTCAGATGTAGGCTGCAGTGTGAATGAAACTTGAAGACATCAGGCCCAGTAAGAGAACAGACACTTAATGGAATACTATACAGCCAGGAAAAGGAATGAGGGACAGACCCAGGCTGCGGCATGGGTGACCCGTGAAGACATCAGGCCCACTGGGAGAAGAGACATACAATGAAATACCATAGAGGCAGGAAATGGAATGAGGGTCAGATGCAGGCTGTGTCATGGGTGAACCTTAAAGGCATCAGGCCCAGTGGTAGAAGAGACACACAATGGAATACTATACAGCCGGGAAAAGGAATGAGGGTCAGACGCAGGCTGCGGCATGGGTGAACTTTGAAGACATCATGCCCAATGGGAGGAGAGACACACAATGGAATACTGTAGAGCCAGGAAAAGGAATGAGGGTCAGATTCAGGCTGCAGTGTGAATGAACCTGGAAAATCTCACGCCCAGTGAGAGAAGAGACGCACAGTGGAACACTATACATCCAGGAAAAGGAATGAGGGTCAGATGCAGGCTGCGGCATGGATTAACCTTGAAGACATCAGGCCCGGTGGGAGAAGAGACATACAATGGAATACTATATGGCCAGCTAAAACGAACGAGCGTCAGATGCAGGCTGCAGTGTGAATGAACCTGCAAGATCTCAGGCCCAGTGAAGGAAGAGACACACAATGGAATACCATACAGCCAGGAAAAGGAATGAGGGTCAGAAGAAGGCTGCGGCATGGGTGAACTTTGAAGTCATCAGGCCAAGTGGGTGAAGAGACAAACAATGGAATACCATAAAGCCAGGAAAAGGAATGAAGGTCAGACGCAGGCTGCGGCATGGGTGAACGTTGAAGACATCAGGCCCAGTGGTAGAAGAGACACACAATGGAATACTATACATCCAGGAAAAGGAATGAGGGTCAGACGCAGGCTGCGGCATGGGTGAACTTTGAAGACATCAGGCCCAGTGGGAGAAGAGACACAAAATGGAATACTATACATCCAGAAAAAGGAATGAGGGTCAGATTCAGGCTGCAGTGGGAATGAACCTGGAAGACATCAGGCCCAGTAAGAGAAGAGACACACAATGGAATACTCTACAGACAGGAAAAGGAATGAGGGTCAGACGCAGGCTACAGTGTGAATGAAACTTGAAGTCATCAGGCCCAGTAAGAGAATAAACAGTCAATGAATACTATACAGCCAGGAAAAGGAATGAGGGACAGACGCAGGCTGCAGCATGGGTGAAAAGTGAAGACACCACGCACAGTGGGAGAAGAGACCCACAACGAAGTACCATATAGCCAGGAAAAAGTATGAGGGTCAGACACAGGCTGCAGTGTGGATGAACCTTGAAGGCATCAGGCCCAGTGAGACAAGAGACACACTATGGAATAGTATACAGCCAGGAAAAGGAATGAGGGTCAGACGCCTGCTGCGGCATGGGTGAACGTTGAAGCCATCAGGCCCAGTGGGAGAAGAGACACACAATGGAATACTATACAGCCAGGAAAAGGAATGAGGGTCAGACGCAGGCTACAGTGTGAATGAAACTTGAAGACATCAGGCCCAGTAAGAGAAGAGACACACAATGGAATACTATATGGCCAGGAAAAGAAATGAATGTCAGATGCAGGCTGCAGTGTGAATGAACGTTGAACACATCAGGCCCAGTGAGAGAAGAGACACACAATGGAATACTACACAGCCAGGAAAAGGAATGAGGGTCATAGGCAGGATGCAGCGTGGACGAACATTCAAGACGTCAGGCCTAGTGAGAGAAGAGACACACAATGGAATACTACACAGCCAGGAGAAGAAATGAGGGTCAGACACAGGCTGCAGTGTTAGTGAACCTGGAAGACATCAGGCCCAGTAAGAGAAGACACACACAATGGAATGCTATACAGCCAGTAAAAAGAATGACGGTCAGACACAGGCTGCAGTGTTAATGAACCTTGAAGACATCAAACCCAGTGAGAGAAGAGACACAAAATGGAATACTATAGAGCCAGGAAAAGGAAAGAGGATCAGATGCAGGCTGCAGAGTGAAGGAAATTTGAATACATCAGGCCCAGTGAGAGAAGAGACACGCAATGGAATACTACACAGCCAGGAAAAAGAATGAGGGTCAGAAGCAGGCTGCGGCATGGGTGAACCTTGAAGACAAAAGGCCCAGTGAGAAAAGAGACACACAATGGAATACTATACAGCCAGGAAAAGGAATGAGGGTCAGATGCAGGCTGCGGCATGGGTGAACCTTGAAGACATCAGACCCGGTGGGAGAAGAGACACACAATGGAATACTATATGCCCAGCAAAAACGAATGAGGCTCAGATGCAGGCTGCAGTGTGAATGAACCTGGAAGATCTCAGGCCCAGTGAAGGAAGAGACACACAATGGAATACCATAGAGCAAGGAAAAGGAAAGAGGTTCAGAAGCAGGCTGCGGCATGGGTGAACACTGAAGACATTAGGCCCAGTGAGAGAAGAGACACACAATGGAATACTATACAGCCAGGAAAAGGAATGAGGGTCAGATGCAGGCTGCGGCATGGGTGAACCTTGAAAACATCAGGCCCGGTGGGAGAAGAGACACACAATGGAATACTATATGTCCAGTTAAAACGAATGAGGGTCAGATGCAGGCTGCAGTGTGAATGAACCTGGAAGATCTCACGCCCAGTGAAGGAAGAGACACACAATGGAATACTATACAGCCAGGAAAAGGAATGAGGGTCAGATGCAGGCTGCGGCATGGGTGAACCTTGAAAACATCAGGCCCGGTGGGAGAAGAGACACACAATGGAATACTATATGTCCAGTTAAAACGAATGAGGGTCAGATGCAGGCTGCAGTGTGAATGAACCTGGAAGATCTCACGCCCAGTGAAGGAAGAGACACACAATGGAATACCATACAGCCAGGAAAAGGAATGAGGTTTAGATGCAGGCTGCGGCATGGGTGAACTTTGAAGTCATCAGGCCAAGTGGGAGAAGAGAGAAACAATGGAATACCATAAAGCCAGGAAAAGGAATGAAGGTCAGACGCAGGCCGCGGCATGGGTGAACCTTGAAGACATCAGGCCCAGTGGTAGAAGAGACACACAATGGAATACTATACATCCAGGAAAAGGAATGAGGGTCAGACGCAGGCTGCGGCATGGGTGAACTTTGAAGACATCAGGCCCGGTGGGAGAAGAGACACACAATGGAATACTATACATCCAGAAAAAGGAATGATGGTCAGATGCAGGCTGCAGTGGGAATGAACCTGGAAGACATCAGGCCCAGTAAGAGAAGAGACACACAATGGAATACTATACAGACAGGAAAAGGAATGAGGGTCAGACGCCGGCTACAGTGTGAATGAAACTTGAAGTCATCAGGCACAGTAAGAGAATAAACAGTCAATGGAATACTATACAGCCAGGAAAAGGAATGAGGGTCAGACGCAGGCTGCGGCATGGGTGAAAAGTGAAGACATCACGCACAGTGGGAGAAGAGACCCACAACGAAATACCATATAGCCAGGAAAAAGTATGAGGGTCAGACACAGGCTGCAGTGTGGATGAACCTTGAAGGCATCAGGCCCAGTGAGACAAGAGACACACTATGGAATAATATACAGCCAGGAAAAGGAATGAGGGTCAGACGCATGCTGCGGCATGGGTGAACGTTGAAGCCATCAGGCCCAGTGGGAGAAGAGACACACAATGGAATACTATACAGCCAGGAAAAGGAATGAGGGTCTGCTGCAGGCTGCGGCATGGGTGAACCTTGAACACATCAGGCCCGGTGGGAGAAGAGACACACAATGGAATACTATATGGCCAGCTAAAACGAACGAGCGTCAGATGCAGGCTGCAGTGTGAATGAACCTGGAAGATCTCAGGCCCAGTGAAGGAAGAGACACACAATGGAATACCATACTGCGAGGAAAAGGAATGAGGGTCAGAGGCAGGCTGCGGCATGGGTGAACATAGGAGACATCAGGCCCAGTGAGAAAAGAGACACGCAATGGAATACTATATAGCCAGGAAAAGGAATGAGGGTCAGATGTAGGCTGCAGTGTGAACGAAACTTGAAGACATCAGGCCCAGTAAGAGAACAGACACTTAATGGAATACTATACAGCCAGGAAAAGGAATGAGGGACAGACCCAGGCTGCGGCATGGGTGACCCGTGAAGACATCAGGCCCACTGGGAGAAGAGACATACAATGAAATACCATAGAGGCAGGAAATGGAATGAGGGTCAGATGCAGGCTGTGTCATGGGTGAACCTTAAAGGCATCAGGCCCAGTGGTAGAAGAGACACACAATGGAATACTATACAGCCGGAAAAAGGAATGAGGGACAGACGCAGGCTGCGGCATGGGTGAACTTTGAAGACATCATGCCCAATTGGAGGAGAGACACACAATGGAATACTGTAGAGCCAGGAAAAGGAATGAGGGTCAGATTCAGGCTGCAGTGTGAATGAACCTGGAAAATCTCAGGCCCAGTGAGAGAAGAGACGCACAGTGGAACACTATACATCCAGGAAAAGGAATGAGGGTCAGATGCAGGCTGCGGCATGGATTAACCTTGAAGACATCAGGCCCGGTGGGAGAAGAGACAGACAATGGAATACTATATGGCCAGCTAAAACGAACGAGCGTCAGATGCAGGCTGCAGTGTGAATGAACCTGCAAGATCTCAGGCCCAGTGAAGGAAGAGACACACAATGGAATACCATACAGCCAGGAAAAGGAATGAGGGTCAGAAGAAGGCTGCGGCATGGGTGAACTTTGAAGTCATCAGGCCAAGTGGGTGAAGAGACAAACAATGGAATACCATAAAGCCAGGAAAAGGAATGAAGGTCAGACGCAGGCTGCGGCATGGGTGAACGTTGAAGACATCAGGCCCAGTGGTAGAAGAGACACACAATGGAATACTATACATCCAGGAAAAGGAATGAGGGTCAGACGCAGGCTGCGGCATGGGTGAACTTTGAAGACATCAGGCCCAGGAGGGAGAAGAGACACACAATGGAATACTATACATCCAGAAAAAGGAATGAGGGTCAGATTCAGGCTGCAGTGGGAATGAACCTGGAAGACATCAGGCCCAGTAAGAGAAGAGACACACAATGGAATACTCTACAGACAGGAAAAGGAATGAGGGTCAGACGCAGGCTACAGTGTGAATGAAACTTGAAGTCATCAGGCCCAGTAAGAGAATAAACAGTCAATGGAATACTATACAGCCAGGAAAAGGAATGAGGGTCAGACGCAGGCTGCAGCATGGGTGAAAAGTGAGGACACCACGCACAGTGGGAGAAGAGACCCACAACGAAGTACCATATAGCCAGGAAAAAGTATGAGGGTCAGACACAGGCTGCAGTGTGGATGAACCTTGAAGGCATCAGGCCCAGTGAGACAAGAGACACACTATGGAATAGTATACAGCCAGGAAAAGGAATGAGGGTCAGACGCATGCTGCGGCATGGGTGAACGTTGAAGCCATCAGGCCCAGTGGGAGAAGAGACACACAATGGAATACTATACAGCCAGGAAAAGGAATGAGGGTCTGATGCAGGCTGCGGCATGGGTGAACCTTGAACACATCAGGCCCGGTGGGAGAAGAGACACACAATGGAATACTATATGGCCAGCTAAAACGAACGAGCGTCAGATGCAGGCTGCAGTGTGAATGAACCTGGAAGATCTCAGGCCCAGTGAAGGAAGAGACACACAATGGAATACCATACTGCGAGGAAAAGGAATGAGGGTCAGAGGCAGGCTGCGGCATTTGTGAACATAGGAGACATCAGGCCCAGTGAGAAAAGAGACACGCAATGGAATACTATATAGCCAGGAAAAGGAATGAGGGTCAGATGTAGGCTGCAGTGTGAATGAAACTTGAAGACATCAGGCCCAGTAAGAGAACAGACACTTAATGGAATACTACACAGCCAGGAAAAGGAATGAGGGACAGACCCAGGCTGCGGCATGGGTGACCCGTGAAGACATCAGGCCCACTGGGAGAAGAGACACACAATGAAATACCATAGAGCCAGGAAATGGAATGAGGGTCAGATGCAGGCTGTGTCATGGGTGAACCTTAAAGGCATCAGGCCCAGTGGTAGAAGAGACACACAATGGAATACTATACAGCCGGGAAAAGGAATGAGGGTCAGACGCAGGCTGCGGCATGTGTGAACTTTGAAGACATCATGCCCAATGGGAGGAGAGACACACAATGGAATACTGTAGAGCCAGGAAAAGGAATGAGGGTCAGATTCAGGCTGCAGTGTGAATGAACCTGGAAAATCTCAGGCCCAGTGAGAGAAGAGATGCACAGTGGAACACTATACATCCAGGAAAAGGAATGAGGGTCAGATGCAGGCTGCGGCATGGATTAACCTTGAAGACATCAGGCCCGGTGGGAGAAGAGACAGACAATGGAATACTATATGGCCAGCTAAAACGAACGAGCGTCAGATGCAGGCTGCAGTGTGAATGAACCTGCAAGATCTCAGGCCCAGTGAAGGAAGAGACACACAATGGAATACCATACAGCCAGGAAAAGGAATGAGGGTCAGAAGAAGGCTGCGGCATGGGTGAACTTTGAAGTCATCAGGCCAAGTGGGTGAAGAGACAAACAATGGAATACCATAAAGCCAGGAAAAGGAATGAAGGTCAGACGCAGGCTGCGGCATGGGTGAACGTTGAAGACATCAGGCCCAGTGGTAGAAGAGACACACAATGGAATACTATACATCCAGGAAAAGGAATGAGGGTCAGACGCAGGCTGCGGCATGGGTGAACTTTGAAGACATCAGGCCCAGTGGGAGAAGAGACACACAATGGAATACTATACATCCAGAAAAAGGAATGAGGGTCAGATTCAGGCTGCAGTGGGAATGAACCTGGAAGACATCAGGCCCAGTAAGAGAAGAGACACACAATGGAATACTCTACAGGCAGGAAAAGGAATGAGGGTCAGACGCAGGCTACAGTGTGAATGAAACTTGAAGTCATCAGGCCCAGTAAGAGAATAAACAGTCAATGGAATACTATACAGCCAGGAAAAGGAATGAGGGTCAGACGCAGGCTGCAGCATGGGTGAAAAGTGAAGACACCACGCACAGTGGGAGAAGAGACCCACAACGAAATACCATATAGCCAGGAAAAAGTATGAGGGTCAGACACAGGCTGCAGTGTGGATGAACCTTGAAGGCATCAGGCCCAGTGAGACAAGAGACACACTATGGAATAGTGTACAGCCAGGAAAAGGAATGAGGGTCAGACGCATGCTGCGGCATGGGTGAACGTTGAAGCCATCAGGCCCAGTGGGAGAAGCGACACACAATGGAATACTATACAGCCAGGAAAAGGAATGAGGGTCTGATGCAGGCTGCGGCATGGGTGAACCTTGAACACATCAGGCCCGGTGGGAGAAGAGACACACAATGGAATACTATATGGCCAGCTAAACGAACGAGCGTCAGATGCAGGCTGCAGTGTGAATGAACGTGGAAGATCTCAGGCCCAGTGAAGGAAGAGACACACAATGGAATACCATAGAGCAAGGAAAAGGAAAGAAGTTCAGAAGCAGGCTGCGGCATGGGTGAACACTGAAGACATTAGGCCCAGTGAGAGAAGAGACACACAATGGAATACTATACAGCCAGGAAAAGGAATGAGGGTCAGATGCAGGCTGCGGCATGGGTGAACCTTGAAAACATCAGGCCCGGTGGGAGAAGAGACACACAATGGAATACTATATGTCCAGTTAAAACGAATGAGGGTCAGATGCAGGCTGCAGTGTGAATGAACCTGGAAGATCTCACGCCCAGTGAAGGAAGAGACACACAATGGAATACTATACAGCCAGGAAAAGGAATGAGGGTCAGATGCAGGCTGCGGCATGGGTGAACCTTGAAAACATCAGGCCCGGTGGGAGAAGAGACACACAATGGAATACTATATGTCCAGTTAAAACGAATGAGGGTCAGATGCAGGCTGCAGTGTGAATGAACCTGGAAGATCTCACGCCCAGTGAAGGAAGAGACACACAATGGAATACTATACAGCCAGGAAAAGGAATGAGGGTCAGATGCAGGCTGCGCCATGGGTGAACCTTGAAAACATCAGGCCCGGTGGAAGAAGAGACACACAATGGAATACTATATGTCCAGTTAAAACGAATGAGGGTCAGATGCAGGCTGCAGTGTGAATGAACCTGGAAGATCTCACGCCCAGTGAAGGAAGAGACACACAATGGAATACCATACAGCCAGGAAAAGGAATGAGGTTCAGATGCAGGCTGCGGCATGGGTGAACTTTGAAGTCATCAGGCCAAGTGGGAGAAGAGAGAAACAATGGAATACCATAAAGCCAGGAAAAGGAATGAAGGTCAGACGCAGGCTGCGGCATGGGTGAACCTTGAAGACATCAGGCCCAGTGGTAGAAGAGACACACAATGGAATACTATACATCCAGGAAAAGGAATGAGGGTCAGACGCAGGCTGCGGCATGGGTGAACTTTGAAGACATCAGGCCCGGTGGGAGAAGAGACACACAATGGAATACTATACATCCAGAAAAAGGAATGAGGGTCAGATGCAGGCTGCAGTGGGAATGAACCTGGAAGACATCAGGCCCAGTAAGAGAAGAGACACACAATGGAATACTATACAGACAGGAAAAGGAATGAGGGTCAGACGCAGGCTACAGTGTGAATGAAACTTGAAGTCATCAGGCACAGTAAGAGAATAAACAGTCAATGGAATACTATACAGCCAGGAAAAGGAATGAGGGTCAGACGCAGGCTGCGGCATGGGTGAAAAGTGAAGACATCACGCACAGTGGGAGAAGAGACCCACAACGAAGTACCATATAGCCAGGAAAAAGTATGAGGGTCAGACACAGGCTGCAGTGTGGATGAACCTTGAAGGCATCAGGCCCAGTGAGACAAGAGACACACTATGGAATAGTATACAGCCAGGAAAAGGAATGAGGGTCAGACGCATGCTGCGGCATGGGTGAACGTTGAAGCCATCAGGCCCAGTGGGAGAAGAGACACACAATGGAATACTATACAGCCAGGAAAAGGAATGAGGGTCTGCTGCAGGCTGCGGCATGGGTGAACCTTGAACACATCAGGCCCGGTGGGAGAAGAGACACACAATGGAATACTATATGGCCAGCTAAAACGAACGAGCGTCAGATGCAGGCTGCAGTGTGAATGAACCTGGAAGATCTCAGGCCCAGTGAAGGAAGAGACACACAATGGAATACCATACTGCGAGGAAAAGGAATGAGGATCAGAGGCAGGCTGCGGCATGGGTGAACTTTGAAGACATGAGGCCCAGTGGGAGAAGAGACAAACAATGGAATAGCATAAAGCCAGGAAAAGGAATGAAGGTCAGACGCAGGCTGCGGCATGGGTGAACCTTGAAGACATCAGGCCCAGTGGTAGAAGAGACACACAATGGAATACTATACATCCAGGAAAAGGAATGAGGGTCAGACGCAGGCTGCGGCATGGGTGAAAAGTTAAGACATCACGCACAGTGGGAGAAGAGACACACAACGAAATACCATATAGCCAGGAAAAGGAATGAGGGTCAGACTCAGGCTGCAGTGTGGATGAACCTTGAAGGCATCAGGCCCAGTGAGACAAGAGACACACTATGGAATAGTATACAGCCAGGAAAAGGAATGAGGGTCAGACGCAGGCTACAGTGTGAATGAAACTTGAAGACATCAGGCCCAGTAAGAGAAGAGACACACAATGGAATACTATATGGCCAGGAAAAGAAATGAATGTCAGATGCAGGCTGCAGTGTGAATGAACGTTGAACACATCAGGCCCAGTGAGAGAAGAGACACACAATGGAATACTACACAGCCAGGAAAAGGAATGAGGGTCATAGGCAGGATGCAGCGTGGACGAACATTCAAGACGTCAGGCCTAGTGAGAGAAGAGACACACAATGGAATACTACACAGCCAGGAGAAGAAATGAGGGTCAGACACAGGCTGCAGTGTTAGTGAACCTGGAAGACATCAGGCCCAGTAAGAGAAGACACACACAATGGAATGCTATACAGCCAGTAAAAAGAATGACGGTCAGACACAGGCTGCAGTGTTAATGAACCTTGAAGACATCAAACCCAGTGAGAGAAGAGACACAAAATGGAATACTATAGAGCCAGGAAAAGGAAAGAGGATCAGATGCAGGCTGCAGAGTGAAGGAAATTTGAATACATCAGGCCCAGTGAGAGAAGAGACACGCAATGGAATACTACACAGCCAGGAAAAAGAATGAGGGTCAGAAGCAGGCTGCGGCATGGGTGAACCTTGAAGACAAAAGGCCCAGTGAGAAAAGAGACACACAATGGAATACTATACAGCCAGGAAAAGGAATGAGGGTCAGATGCAGGCTGCGGCATGGGTGAACCTTGAAGACATCAGGCCCGGTGGGAGAAGAGACACACAATGGAATACTATATGGCCAGCAAAAACGAATGAGGCTCAGATGCAGGCTGCAGTGTGAATGAACCTGGAAGATCTCAGCCCAGTGAAGGAAGAGACACACAATGGAATACCATAGAGCAAGGAAAAGGAAAGAGGTTCAGAAGCAGGCTGCGGCATGGGTGAACACTGAAGACATTAGGCCCAGTGAGAGAAGAGACACACAATGGAATACTATACAGCCAGGAAAAGGAATGAGGGTCAGATGCAGGCTGCGGCATGGGTGAACCTTGAAAACATCAGGCCCGGTGGGAGAAGAGACACACAATGGAATACTATATGTCCAGTTAAAACGAATGAGGGTCAGATGCAGGCTGCAGTGTGAATGAACCTGGAAGATCTCACGCCCAGTGAAGGAAGAGACACACAATGGAATACTATACAGCCAGGAAAAGGAATGAGGGTCAGATGCAGGCTGCGGCATGGGTGAACCTTGAAAACATCAGGCCCGGTGGGAGAAGAGACACACAATGGAATACTATATGTCCAGTTAAAACGAATGAGGGTCAGATGCAGGCTGCAGTGTGAATGAACCTGGAAGATCTCACGCCCAGTGAAGGAAGAGACACACAATGGAATACCATACAGCCAGGAAAAGGAATGAGGTTTAGATGCAGGCTGCGGCATGGGTGAACTTTGAAGTCATCAGGCCAAGTGGGAGAAGAGAGAAACAATGGAATACCATAAAGCCAGGAAAAGGAATGAAGGTCAGACGCAGGCCGCGGCATGGGTGAACCTTGAAGACATCAGGCCCAGTGGTAGAAGAGACACACAATGGAATACTATACATCCAGGAAAAGGAATGAGGGTCAGACGCAGGCTGCGGCATGGGTGAACTTTGAAGACATCAGGCCCGGTGGGAGAAGAGACACACAATGGAATACTATACATCCAGAAAAAGGAATGATGGTCAGATGCAGGCTGCAGTGGGAATGAACCTGGAAGACATCAGGCCCAGTAAGAGAAGAGACACACAATCGAATACTATACAGACAGGAAAAGGAATGAGGGTCAGACGCAGGCTACAGTGTGAATGAAACTTGAAGTCATCAGGCCCAGTAAGAGAATAAACAGTCAATGGAATACTATACAGCCAGGAAAAGGAATGAGGGTCAGACGCAGGCTGCGGCATGGGTGAAAAGTGAAGACATCACGCACAGTGGGAGAAGAGACCCACAACGAAATACCATATAGCCAGGAAAAAGTATGAGGGTCAGACACAGGCTGCAGTGTGGATGAACCTTGAAGGCATCAGGCCCAGTGAGACAAGAGACACACTATGGAATAATATACAGCCAGGAAAAGGAATGAGGGTCAGACGCATGCTGCGGCATGGGTGAACGTTGAAGCCATCAGGCCCAGTGGGAGAAGAGACACACAATGGAATACTATACAGCCAGGAAAAGGAATGAGGGTCTGCTGCAGGCTGCGGCATGGGTGAACCTTGAACACATCAGGCCCGGTGGGAGAAGAGACACACAATGGAATACTATATGGCCAGCTAAAACGAACGAGCGTCAGATGCAGGCTGCAGTGTGAATGAACCTGGAAGATCTCAGGCCCAGTGAAGGAAGAGACACACAATGGAATACCATACTGCGAGGAAAAGGAATGAGGGTCAGAGGCAGGCTGCGGCATGGGTGAACATAGGAGACATCAGGCCCAGTGAGAAAAGAGACACGCAATGGAATACTATATAGCCAGGAAAAGGAATGAGGGTCAGATGTAGGCTGCAGTGTGAACGAAACTTGAAGACATCAGGCCCAGTAAGAGAACAGACACTTAATGGAATACTATACAGCCAGGAAAAGGAATGAGGGACAGACCCAGGCTGCGGCATGGGTGATCCGTGAAGACATCAGGCCCACTGGGAGAAGAGACATACAATGAAATACCATAGAGGCAGGAAATGGAATGAGGGTCAGATGCAGGCTGTGTCATGGGTGAACCTTAAAGGCATCAGGCCCAGTGGTAGAAGAGACACACAATGGAATACTATACAGCCGGAAAAAGGAATGAGGGACAGACGCAGGCTGCGGCATGGGTGAACTTTGAAGACATCATGCCCAATGGGAGGAGAGACACACAATGGAATACTGTAGAGCCAGGAAAAGGAATGAGGGTCAGATTCAGGCTGCAGTGTGAATGAACCTGGAAAATCTCAGGCCCAGTGAGAGAAGAGACGCACAGTGGAACACTATACATCCAGGAAAAGGAATGAGGGTCAGATGCAGGCTGCGGCATGGATTAACCTTGAAGACATCAGGCCCGGTGGGAGAAGAGACAGACAATGGAATACTATATGGCCAGCTAAAACGAACGAGCGTCAGATGCAGGCTGCAGTGTGAATGAACCTGCAAGATCTCAGGCCCAGTGAAGGAAGAGACACACAATGGAATACCATACAGCCAGGAAAAGGAATGAGGGTCAGAAGAAGGCTGCGGCATGGGTGAACTTTGAAGTCATCAGGCCAAGTGGGTGAAGAGACAAACAATGGAATACCATAAAGCCAGGAAAAGGAATGAAGGTCAGACGCAGGCTGCGGCATGGGTGAACGTTGAAGACATCAGGCCCAGTGGTAGAAGAGACACACAATGGAATACTATACATCCAGGAAAAGGAATGAGGGTCAGACGCAGGCTGCGGCATGGGTGAACTTTGAAGACATCAGGCCCAGGAGGGAGAAGAGACACACAATGGAATACTATACATCCAGAAAAAGGAATGAGGGTCAGATGCAGGCTGCAGTGGGAATGAACCTGGAAGACATCAGGCCCAGTAAGAGAAGAGACACACAATGGAATACTCTACAGACAGGAAAAGGAATGAGGGTCAGACGCAGGCTACAGTGTGAATGAAACTTGAAGTCATTAGGCCCAGTAAGAGAATAAACAGTCAATGGAATACTATACAGCCAGGAAAAGGAATGAGGGTCAGACGCAGGCTGCAGCATGGGTGAAAAGTGAGGACACCACGCACAGTGGGAGAAGAGACCCACAACGAAGTACCATATAGCCAGGAAAAAGTATGAGGGTCAGACACAGGCTGCAGTGTGGATGAACCTTGAAGGCATCAGGCCCAGTGAGACAAGAGACACACTATGGAATAGTATACAGCCAGGAAAAGGAATGAGGGTCAGACGCATGCTGCGGCATGGGTGAACGTTGAAGCCATCAGGCCCAGTGGGAGAAGAGACACACAATGGAATACTATACAGCCAGGAAAAAGAATGAGGGTCTGCTGCAGGCTGCGGCATGGGTGAACCTTGAACACATCAGGCCCGGTGGGAGAAGAGACACACAATGGAATACTATATGGCCAGCTAAAACGAACGAGCGTCAGATGCAGGCTGCAGTGTGAATGAACCTGGAAGATCTCAGGCCCAGTGAAGGAAGAGACACACAATGGAATACCATACTGCGAGGAAAAGGAATGAGGGTCAGAGGCAGGCTGCGGCATTTGTGAACATAGGAGACATCAGGCCCAGTGAGAAAAGAGACACGCAATGGAATACTATATAGCCAGGAAAAGGAATGAGGGTCAGATGTAGGCTGCAGTGTGAATGAAACTTGAAGACATCAGGCCCAGTAAGAGAACAGACACTTAATGGAATACTACACAGCCAGGAAAAGGAATGAGGGACAGACCCAGGCTGCGGCATGGGTGACCCGTGAAGACATCAGGCCCACTGGGAGAAGAGACATACAATGAAATACCATAGAGGCAGGAAATGGAATGAGGGTCAGATGCAGGCTGTGTCATGGGTGAACCTTAAAGGCATCAGGCCCAGTGGTAGAAGAGACACACAATGGAATACTATACAGCCGGGAAAAGGAATGAGGGTCAGACGCAGGCTGCGGCATGTGTGAACTTTGAAGACATCATGCCCAATGGGAGGAGAGACACACAATGGAATACTGTAGAGCCAGGAAAAGGAATGAGGGTCAGATTCAGGCTGCAGTGTGAATGAACCTGGAAAATCTCAGGCCCAGTGAGAGAAGAGATGCACAGTGGAAAACTATACATCCAGGAAAAGGAATGAGGGTCAGATGCAGGCTGCGGCATGGATTAACCTTGAAGACATCAGGCCCGGTGGGAGAAGAGACAGACAATGGAATACTATATGGCCAGCTAAAACGAACGAGCGTCAGATGCAGGCTGCAGTGTGAATGAACCTGCAAGATCTCAGGCCCAGTGAAGGAAGAGACACACAATGGAATACCATACAGCCAGGAAAAGGAATGAGGGTCAGAAGAAGGCTGCGGCATGGGTGAACTTTGAAGTCATCAGGCCAAGTGGGTGAAGAGACAAACAATGGAATACCATAAAGCCAGGAAAAGGAATGAAGGTCAGACGCAGGCTGCGGCATGGGTGAACGTTGAAGACATCAGGCCCAGTGGTAGAAGAGACACACAATGGAATACTATACATCCAGGAAAAGGAATGAGGGTCAGACGCAGGCTGCGGCATGGGTGAACTTTGAAGACATCAGGCCCAGTGGGAGAAGAGACACACAATGGAATACTATACATCCAGAAAAAGGAATGAGGGTCAGATTCAGGCTGCAGTGGGAATGAACCTGGAAGACATCAGGCCCAGTAAGAGAAGAGACACACAATGGAATACTATACAGACAGGAAAAGGAATGAGGGTCAGACGCAGGCTACAGTGTGAATGAAACTTGAAGTCATCAGGCACAGTAAGAGAATAAACAGTCAATGGAATACTATACAGCCAGGAAAAGGAATGAGGGTCAGACGCAGGCTGCAGCATGGGTGAAAAGTGAAGACACCACGCACAGTGGGAGAAGAGACCCACAACGAAATACCATATAGCCAGGAAAAAGTATGAGGGTCAGACACAGGCTGCAGTGTGGATGAACCTTGAAGGCATCAGGCCCAGTGAGACAAGAGACACACTATGGAATAGTGTACAGCCAGGAAAAGGAATGAGGGTCAGACGCATGCTGCGGCATGGGTGAACGTTGAAGCCATCAGGCCCAGTGGGAGAAGCGACACACAATGGAATACTATACAGCCAGGAAAAGGAATGAGGGTCTGATGCAGGCTGCGGCATGGGTGAACCTTGAACACATCAGGCCCGGTGGGAGAAGAGACACACAATGGAATACTATATGGCCAGCTAAACGAACGAGCGTCAGATGCAGGCTGCAGTGTGAATGAACGTGGAAGATCTCAGGCCCAGTGAAGGAAGAGACACACAATGGAATACCATAGAGCAAGGAAAAGGAAAGAAGTTCAGAAGCAGGCTGCGGCATGGGTGAACACTGAAGACATTAGGCCCAGTGAGAGAAGAGACACACAATGGAATACTATACAGCCAGGAAAAGGAATGAGGGTCAGATGCAGGCTGCGGCATGGGTGAACCTTGAAAACATCAGGCCCGGTGGGAGAAGAGACACACAATGGAATACTATATGTCCAGTTAAAACGAATGAGGGTCAGATGCAGGCTGCAGTGTGAATGAACCTGGAAGATCTCACGCCCAGTGAAGGAAGAGACACACAATGGAATACTATACAGCCAGGAAAAGGAATGAGGGTCAGATGCAGGCTGCGGCATGGGTGAACCTTGAAAACATCAGGCCCGGTGGGAGAAGAGACACACAATGGAATACTATATGTCCAGTTAAAACGAATGAGGGTCAGATGCAGGCTGCAGTGTGAATGAACCTGGAAGATCTCACGCCCAGTGAAGGAAGAGACACACAATGGAATACTATACAGCCAGGAAAAGGAATGAGGGTCAGATGCAGGCTGCGGCATGGGTGAACCTTGAAAACATCAGGCCCGGTGGAAGAAGAGACACACAATGGAATACTATATGTCCAGTTAAAACGAATGAGGGTCAGATGCAGGCTGCAGTGTGAATGAACCTGGAAGATCTCACGCCCAGTGAAGGAAGAGACACACAATGGAATACCATACAGCCAGGAAAAGGAATGAGGTTCAGATGCAGGCTGCGGCATGGGTGAACTTTGAAGTCATCAGGCCAAGTGGGAGAAGAGAGAAACAATGGAATACCATAAAGCCAGGAAAAGGAATGAAGGTCAGACGCAGGCTGCGGCATGGGTGAACCTTGAAGACATCAGGCCCAGTGGTAGAAGAGACACACAATGGAATACTATACATCCAGGAAAAGGAATGAGGGTCAGACGCAGGCTGCGGCATGGGTGAACTTTGAAGACATCAGGCCCGGTGGGAGAAGAGACACACAATGGAATACTATACATCCAGAAAAAGGAATGAGGGTCAGATGCAGGCTGCAGTGGGAATGAACCTGGAAGACATCAGGCCCAGTAAGAGAAGAGACACACAATGGAATACTATACAGACAGGAAAAGGAATGAGGGTCAGACGCAGGCTACAGTGTGAATGAAACTTGAAGTCATCAGGCACAGTAAGAGAATAAACAGTCAATGGAATACTATACAGCCAGGAAAAGGAATGAGGGTCAGACGCAGGCTGCGGCATGGGTGAAAAGTGAAGACATCACGCACAGTGGGAGAAGAGACCCACAACGAAATACCATATAGCCAGGAAAAAGTATGAGGGTCAGACACAGGCTGCAGTGTGGATGAACCTTGAAGGCATCAGGCCGAGTGAGACAAGAGACACACCATGGAATAGTATACAGCCAGGAAAAGGAATGAGGGTCAGACGCATGCTGCGGCATGGGTGAACGTTGAAGCCATCAGGCCCAGTGGGAGAAGAGACACACAATGGAATACTATACAGCCAGGAAAAGGAATGAGGGTCTGCTGCAGGCTGCGGCATGGGTGAACCTTGAACACATCAGGCCCGGTGGGAGAAGAGACACACAATGGAATACTATATGGCCAGCTAAAACGAACGAGCGTCAGATGCAGGCTGCAGTGTGAATGAACCTGGAAGATCTCAGGCCCAGTGAAGGAAGAGACACACAATGGAATACCATACTGCGAGGAAAAGGAATGAGGGTCAGAGGCAGGCTGCGGCATGGGTGAACATAGGAGACATCAGGCCCAGTGAGAAAAGAGACACGCAATGGAATACTATATAGCCAGGAAAAGGAATGAGGGTCAGATGTAGGCTGCAGTGTGAATGAAACTTGAAGACATCAGGCCCAGTAAGAGAACAGACACTTAATGGAATACTATACAGCCAGGAAAAGGAATGAGGGACAGGCCCAGGCTGCGGCATGGGTGACCCGTGAAGACATCAGGCCCACTGGGAGAAGAGACATACAATGAAATACCATAGAGGCAGGAAATGGAATGAGGGTCAGATGCAGGCTGTGTCATGGGTGAACCTTAAAGGCATCAGGCCCAGTGGTAGAAGAGACACACAATGGAATACTATACAGCCGGAAAAAGGAATGAGGGTCAGACGCAGGCTGCGGCATGGGTGAACTTTGAAGACATCATGCCCAATGGGAGGAGAGACACACAATGGAATACTGTAGAGCCAGGAAAAGGAATGAGGGTCAGATTCAGGCTGCAGTGTGAATGAACCTGGAAAATCTCAGGCCCAGTGAGAGAAGAGACGCACAGTGGAACACTATACATCCAGGAAAAGGAATGAGGGTCAGATGCAGGCTGCGGCATGGATTAACCTTGAAGACATCAGGCCCGGTGGGAGAAGAGACAGACAATGGAATACTATATGGCCAGCTAAAACGAACGAGCGTCAGATGCAGGCTGCAGTGTGAATGAACCTGCAAGATCTCAGGCCCAGTGAAGGAAGAGACACACAATGGAATACCATACAGCCAGGAAAAGGAATGAGGGTCAGAAGAAGGCTGCGGCATGGGTGAACTTTGAAGTCATCAGGCCAAGTGGGTGAAGAGACAAACAATGGAATACCATAAAGCCAGGAAAAGGAATGAAGGTCAGACGCAGGCTGCGGCATGGGTGAACGTTGAAGACATCAGGCCCAGTGGTAGAAGAGACACACAATGGAATACTATACATCCAGGAAAAGGAATGAGGGTCAGACGCAGGCTGCGGCATGGGTGAACTTTGAAGACATCAGGCCCAGTGGGAGAAGAGACACACAATGGAATACTATACATCCAGAAAAAGGAATGAGGGTCAGATTCAGGCTGCAGTGGGAATGAACCTGGAAGACATCAGGCCCAGTAAGAGAAGAGACACACAATGGAATACTCTACAGGCAGGAAAAGGAATGAGGGTCAGACGCAGGCTACAGTGTGAATGAAACTTGAAGTCATCAGGCCCAGTAAGAGAATAAACAGTCAATGGAATACTATACAGCCAGGAAAAGGAATGAGGGACAGACGCAGGCTGCAGCATGGGTGAAAAGTGAAGACACCACGCACAGTGGGAGAAGAGACCCACAACGAAGTACCATATAGCCAGGAAAAAGTATGAGGGTCAGACACAGGCTGCAGTGTGGATGAACCTTGAAGGCATCAGGCCCAGTGAGACAAGAGACACACTATGGAATAGTATACAGCCAGGAAAAGGAATGAGGGTCAGACGCATGCTGCGGCATGGGTGAACGTTGAAGCCATCAGGCCCAGTGGGAGAAGAGACACACAATGGAATACTATACAGCCAGGAAAAGGAATGAGGGTCTGCTGCAGGCTGCGGCATGGGTGAACCTTGAACACATCAGGCCCGGTGGGAGAAGAGAAACACAATGGAATACTATATGGCCAGCTAAAACGAACGAGCGTCAGATGCAGGCTGCAGTGTGAATGAACCTGGAAGATCTCAGGCCCAGTGAAGGAAGAGACACACAATGGAATACCATACTGCGAGGAAAAGGAATGAGGATCAGAGGCAGGTTGCGGCATGGGTGAACTTTGAAGACATGAGGCCCAGTGGGAGAAGAGACAAACAATGGAATAGCATAAAGCCAGGAAAAGGAATGAAGGTCAGACGCAGGCTGCGGCATGGGTGAACCTTGAAGACATCAGGCCCAGTGGTAGAAGAGACACACAATGGAATACTATACATCCAGGAAAAGGAATGAGGGTCAGACGCAGGCTGCGGCATGGGTGAAAATTAAGACATCACGCACAGTGGGAGAAGAGACACACAACGAAATACCATATAGCCAGGAAAAGGAATGAGGGTCAGACTCAGGCTGCAGTGTGGATGAACCTTGAAGGCATCAGGCCCAGTGAGACAAGAGACACACTATGGAATAGTATACAGCCAGGAAAAGGAATGAGGGTCAGACGCAGGCTACAGTGTGAATGAAACTTGAAGACATCAGGCCCAGTAAGAGAAGAGACACACAATGGAATACTATATGGCCAGGAAAAGAAATGAATGTCAGATGCAGGCTGCAGTGTGAATGAACGTTGAACACATCAGGCCCAGTGAGAGAAGAGACACACAATGGAATACTACACAGCCAGGAAAAGGAATGAGGGTCATAGGCAGGATGCAGCGTGGACGAACATTCAAGACGTCAGGCCTAGTGAGAGAAGAGACACACAATGGAATACTACACAGCCAGGAGAAGAAATGAGGGTCAGACACAGGCTGCAGTGTTAGTGAACCTGGAAGACATCATGCCCAGTAAGAGAAGACACACACAATGGAATGCTATACAGCCAGTAAAAAGAATGACGGTCAGACACAGGCTGCAGTGTTAATGAACCTTGAAGACCTCAAACCCAGTGAGAGAAGAGACACAAAATGGAATACTATAGAGCCAGGAAAAGGAAAGAGGATCAGATGCAGGCTGCAGAGTGAAGGAAATTTGAATACATCAGGCCCAGTGAGAGAAGAGACACGCAATGGAATACTACACAGCCAGGAAAAAGAATGAGGGTCAGAAGCAGGCTGCGGCATGGGTGAACCTTGAAGACAAAAGGCCCAGTGAGAAAAGAGACACACAATGGAATACTATACAGCCAGGAAAAGGAATGAGGGTCAGATGCAGGCTGCGGCATGGGTGAACCTTGAAGACATCAGGCCCGGTGGGAGAAGAGACACACAATGGAATACTATATGGCCAGCAAAAACGAATGAGGCTCAGATGCAGGCTGCAGTGTGAATGAACCTGGAAGATCTCAGGCCCAGTGAAGGAAGAGACACACAATGGAATACCATAGAGCAAGGAAAAGGAAAGAGGTTCAGAAGCAGGCTGCGGCATGGGTGAACACTGAAGACATTAGGCCCAGTGAGAGAAGAGACACACAATGGAATACTATACAGCCAGGAAAAGGAATGAGGGTCAGATGCAGGCTGCGGCATGGGTGAACCTTGAAAACATCAGGCCCGGTGGGAGAAGAGACACACAATGGAATACTATATGTCCAGTTAAAACGAATGAGGGTCAGATGCAGGCTGCAGTGTGAATGAACCTGGAAGATCTCACGCCCAGTGAAGGAAGAGACACACAATGGAATACTATACAGCCAGGAAAAGGAATGAGGGTCAGATGCAGGCTGCGGCATGGGTGAACCTTGAAAACATCAGGCCCGGTGGGAGAAGAGACACACAATGGAATACTATATGTCCAGTTAAAACGAATGAGGGTCAGATGCAGGCTGCAGTGTGAATGAACCTGGAAGATCTCACGCCCAGTGAAGGAAGAGACACACAATGGAATACCATACAGCCAGGAAAAGGAATGAGGTTCAGATGCAGGCTGCGGCATGGGTGAACTTGAAGTCATCAGGCCAAGTGGGAGAAGAGAGAAACAATGGAATACCATAAAGCCAGGAAAAGGAATGAAGGTCAGACGCAGGCCGCGGCATGGGTGAACCTTGAAGACATCAGGCCCAGTGGTAGAAGAGACACACAATGGAATACTATACATCCAGGAAAAGGAATGAGGGTCAGACGCAGGCTGCGGCATGGGTGAACTTTGAAGACATCAGGCCCGGTGGGAGAAGAGACACACAATGGAATACTATACATCCAGAAAAAGGAATGATGGTCAGATGCAGGCTGCAGTGGGAATGAACCTGGAAGACATCAGGCCCAGTAAGAGAAGAGACACACAATGGAATACTCTACAGACAGGAAAAGGAATGAGGGTCAGACGCAGGCTACAGTGTGAATGAAACTTGAAGTCATCAGGCCCAGTAAGAGAATAAACAGTCAATGGAATACTATACAGCCAGGAAAAGGAATGAGGGTCAGACGCAGGCTGCAGCATGGGTGAAAAGTGAGGACACCACGCACAGTGGGAGAAGAGACCCACAACGAAGTACCATATAGCCAGGAAAAAGTATGAGGGTCAGACACAGGCTGCAGTGTGGATGAACCTTGAAGGCATCAGGCCCAGTGAGACAAGAGACACACTATGGAATAGTATACAGCCAGGAAAAGGAATGAGGGTCAGACGCATGCTGCGGCATGGGTGAACGTTGAAGCCATCAGGCCCAGTGGGAGAAGAGACACACAATGGAATACTATACAGCCAGGAAAAGGAATGAGGGTCTGATGCAGGCTGCGGCATGGGTGAACCTTGAACACATCAGGCCCGGTGGGAGAAGAGACACACAATGGAATACTATATGGCCAGCTAAAACGAACGAGCGTCAGATGCAGGCTGCAGTGTGAATGAACCTGGAAGATCTCAGGCCCAGTGAAGGAAGAGACACACAATGGAATACCATACTGCGAGGAAAAGGAATGAGGGTCAGAGGCAGGCTGCGGCATTTGTGAACATAGGAGACATCAGGCCCAGTGAGAAAAGAGACACGCAATGGAATACTATATAGCCAGGAAAAGGAATGAGGGTCAGATGTAGGCTGCAGTGTGAATGAAACTTGAAGACATCAGGCCCAGTAAGAGAACAGACACTTAATGGAATACTACACAGCCAGGAAAAGGAATGAGGGACAGACCCAGGCTGCGGCATGGGTGACCCGTGAAGACATCAGGCCCACTGGGAGAAGAGACACACAATGAAATACCATAGAGCCAGGAAATGGAATGAGGGTCAGATGCAGGCTGTGTCATGGGTGAACCTTAAAGGCATCAGGCCCAGTGGTAGAAGAGACACACAATGGAATACTATACAGCCGGGAAAAGGAATGAGGGTCAGACGCAGGCTGCGGCATGTGTGAACTTTGAAGACATCATGCCCAATGGGAGGAGAGACACACAATGGAATACTGTAGAGCCAGGAAAAGGAATGAGGGTCAGATTCAGGCTGCAGTGTGAATGAACCTGGAAAATCTCAGGCCCAGTGAGAGAAGAGATGCACAGTGGAAAACTATACATCCAGGAAAAGGAATGAGGGTCAGATGCAGGCTGCGGCATGGATTAACCTTGAAGACATCAGGCCCGGTGGGAGAAGAGACAGACAATGGAATACTATATGGCCAGCTAAAACGAACGAGCGTCAGATGCAGGCTGCAGTGTGAATGAACCTGCAAGATCTCAGGCCCAGTGAAGGAAGAGACACACAATGGAATACCATACAGCCAGGAAAAGGAATGAGGGTCAGAAGAAGGCTGCGGCATGGGTGAACTTTGAAGTCATCAGGCCAAGTGGGTGAAGAGACAAACAATGGAATACCATAAAGCCAGGAAAAGGAATGAAGGTCAGACGCAGGCTGCGGCATGGGTGAACGTTGAAGACATCAGGCCCAGTGGTAGAAGAGACACACAATGGAATACTATACATCCAGGAAAAGGAATGAGGGTCAGACGCAGGCTGCGGCATGGGTGAACTTTGAAGACATCAGGCCCAGTGGGAGAAGAGACACACAATGGAATACTATACATCCAGAAAAAGGAATGAGGGTCAGATTCAGGCTGCAGTGGGAATGAACCTGGAAGACATCAGGCCCAGTAAGAGAAGAGACACACAATGGAATACTATACAGACAGGAAAAGGAATGAGGGTCAGACGCAGGCTACAGTGTGAATGAAACTTGAAGTCATCAGGCACAGTAAGAGAATAAACAGTCAATGGAATACTATACAGCCAGGAAAAGGAATGAGGGTCAGACGCAGGCTGCAGCATGGGTGAAAAGTGAAGACACCACGCACAGTGGGAGAAGAGACCCACAACGAAATACCATATAGCCAGGAAAAAGTATGAGGGTCAGACACAGGCTGCAGTGTGGATGAACCTTGAAGGCATCAGGCCCAGTGAGACAAGAGACACACTATGGAATAGTGTACAGCCAGGAAAAGGAATGAGGGTCAGACGCATGCTGCGGCATGGGTGAACGTTGAAGCCATCAGGCCCAGTGGGAGAAGCGACACACAATGGAATACTATACAGCCAGGAAAAGGAATGAGGGTCTGATGCAGGCTGCGGCATGGGTGAACCTTGAACACATCAGGCCCGGTGGGAGAAGAGCCACACAATGGAATACTATATGGCCAGCTAAACGAACGAGCGTCAGATGCAGGCTGCAGTGTGAATGAACGTGGAAGATCTCAGGCCCAGTGAAGGAAGAGACACACAATGGAATACCATAGAGCAAGGAAAAGGAAAGAAGTTCAGAAGCAGGCTGCGGCATGGGTGAACACTGAAGACATTAGGCCCAGTGAGAGAAGAGACACACAATGGAATACTATACAGCCAGGAAAAGGAATGAGGGTCAGATGCAGGCTGCGGCATGGGTGAACCTTGAAAACATCAGGCCCGGTGGGAGAAGAGACACACAATGGAATACTATATGTCCAGTTAAAACGAATGAGGGTCAGATGCAGGCTGCAGTGTGAATGAACCTGGAAGATCTCACGCCCAGTGAAGGAAGAGACACACAATGGAATACTATACAGCCAGGAAAAGGAATGAGGGTCAGATGCAGGCTGCGGCATGGGTGAACCTTGAAAACATCAGGCCCGGTGGGAGAAGAGACACACAATGGAATACTATATGTCCAGTTAAAACGAATGAGGGTCAGATGCAGGCTGCAGTGTGAATGAACCTGGAAGATCTCACGCCCAGTGAAGGAAGAGACACACAATGGAATACTATACAGCCAGGAAAAGGAATGAGGGTCAGATGCAGGCTGCGGCATGGGTGAACCTTGAAAACATCAGGCCCGGTGGAAGAAGAGACACACAATGGAATACTATATGTCCAGTTAAAACGAATGAGGGTCAGATGCAGGCTGCAGTGTGAATGGACCTGGAAGATCTCACGCCCAGTGAAGGAAGAGACACACAATGGAATACCATACAGCCAGGAAAAGGAATGAGGTTCAGATGCAGGCTGCGGCATGCGTGAACTTCGAAGTCATCAGGCCAAGTGGGAGAAGAGAGAAACAATGGAATACCATAAAGCCAGGAAAAGGAATGAAGGTCAGACGCAGGCTGCGGCATGGGTGAACCTTGAAGACATCAGGCCCAGTGGTAGAAGAGACACACAATGGAATACTATACATCCAGGAAAAGGAATGAGGGTCAGACGCAGGCTGCGGCATGGGTGAACTTTGAAGACATCAGGCCCGGTGGGAGAAGAGACACACAATGGAATACTATACATCCAGAAAAAGGAATGAGGGTCAGATGCAGGCTGCAGTGGGAATGAACCTGGAAGACATCAGGCCCAGTAAGAGAAGAGACACACAATGGAATACTCTACAGACAGGAAAAGGAATGAGGGTCAGACGCAGGCTACAGTGTGAATGAAACTTGAAGTCATCAGGCACAGTAAGAGAATAAACAGTCAATGGAATACTATACAGCCAGGAAAAGGAATGAGGGTCAGACGCAGGCTGCGGCATGGGTGAAAAGTGAAGACATCACGCACAGTGGGAGAAGAGACCCACAACGAAATACCATATAGCCAGGAAAAAGTATGAGGGTCAGACACAGGCTGCAGTGTGGATGAACCTTGAAGGCATCAGGCCCAGTGAGACAAGAGACACACCATGGAATAGTATACAGCCAGGAAAAGGAATGAGGGTCAGACGCATGCTGCGGCATGGGTGAACGTTGAAGCCATCAGGCCCAGTGGGAGAAGAGACACACAATGGAATACTATACAGCCAGGAAAAGGAATGAGGGTCTGCTGCAGGCTGCGGCATGGGTGAACCTTGAACACATCAGGCCCGGTGGGAGAAGAGACACACAATGGAATACTATATGGCCAGCTAAAACGAACGAGCGTCAGATGCAGGCTGCAGTGTGAATGAACCTGGAAGATCTCAGGCCCAGTGAAGGAAGAGACACACAATGGAATACCATACTGCGAGGAAAAGGAATGAGGGTCAGAGGCAGGCTGCGGCATGGGTGAACATAGGAGACATCAGGCCCAGTGAGAAAAGAGACACGCAATGGAATACTATATAGCCAGGAAAAGGAATGAGGGTCAGATGTAGGCTGCAGTGTGAATGAAACTTGAAGACATCAGGCCCAGTAAGAGAACAGACACTTAATGGAATACTATACAGCCAGGAAAAGGAATGAGGGACAGACCCAGGCTGCGGCATGGGTGACCCGTGAAGACATCAGGCCCACTGGGAGAAGAGACATACAATGAAATACCATAGAGGCAGGAAATGGAATGAGGGTCAGATGCAGGCTGTGTCATGGGTGAACCTTAAAGGCATCAGGCCCAGTGGTAGAAGAGACACACAATGGAATACTATACAGCCGGAAAAAGGAATGAGGGTCAGACGCAGGCTGCGGCATGGGTGAACTTTGAAGACATCATGCCCAATGGGAGGAGAGACACACAATGGAATACTGTAGAGCCAGGAAAAGGAATGAGGGTCAGATTCAGGCTGCAGTGTGAATGAACCTGGAAAATCTCAGGCCCAGTGAGAGAAGAGACGCACAGTGGAACACTATACATCCAGGAAAAGGAATGAGGGTCAGATGCAGGCTGCGGCATGGATTAACCTTGAAGACATCAGGCCCGGTGGGAGAAGAGACAGACAATGGAATACTATATGGCCAGCTAAAACGAACGAGCGTCAGATGCAGGCTGCAGTGTGAATGAACCTGCAAGATCTCAGGCCCAGTGAAGGAAGAGACACACAATGGAATACCATACAGCCAGGAAAAGGAATGAGGGTCAGAAGAAGGCTGCGGCATGGGTGAACTTTGAAGTCATCAGGCCAAGTGGGTGAAGAGACAAACAATGGAATACCATAAAGCCAGGAAAAGGAATGAAGGTCAGACGCAGGCTGCGGCATGGGTGAACGTTGAAGACATCAGGCCCAGTGGTAGAAGAGACACACAATGGAATACTATACATCCAGGAAAAGGAATGAGGGTCAGACGCAGGCTGCGGCATGGGTGAACTTTGAAGACATCAGGCCCAGTGGGAGAAGAGACACACAATGGAATACTATACATCCAGAAAAAGGAATGAGGGTCAGATTCAGGCTGCAGGGGGAATGAACCTGGAAGACATCAGGCCCAGTAAGAGAAGAGACACACAATGGAATACTCTACAGGCAGGAAAAGGAATGAGGGTCAGACGCAGGCTACAGTGTGAATGAAACTTGAAGTCATCAGGCCCAGTAAGAGAATAAACAGTCAATGGAATACTATACAGCCAGGAAAAGGAATGAGGGACAGACGCAGGCTGCAGCATGGGTGAAAAGTGAAGACACCACGCACAGTGGGAGAAGAGACCCACAACGAAGTACCATATAGCCAGGAAAAAGTATGAGGGTCAGACACAGGCTGCAGTGTGGATGAACCTTGAAGGCATCAGGCCCAGTGAGACAAGAGACACACTATGGAATAGTATACAGCCAGGAAAAGGAATGAGGGTCAGACGCATGCTGCGGCATGGGTGAACGTTGAAGCCATCAGGCCCAGTGGGAGAAGAGACACACAATGGAATACTATACAGCCAGGAAAAGGAATGAGGGTCTGCTGCAGGCTGCGGCATGGGTGAACCTTGAACACATCAGGCCCGGTGGGAGAAGAGAAACACAATGGAATACTATATGGCCAGCTAAAACGAACGAGCGTCAGATGCAGGCTGCAGTGTGAATGAACCTGGAAGATCTCAGGCCCAGTGAAGGAAGAGACACACAATGGAATACCATACTGCGAGGAAAAGGAATGAGGATCAGAGGCAGGCTGCGGCATGGGTGAACTTTGAAGACATGAGGCCCAGTGGGAGAAGAGACAAACAATGGAATAGCATAAAGCCAGGAAAAGGAATGAAGGTCAGACGCAGGCTGCGGCATGGGTGAACCTTGAAGACATCAGGCCCAGTGGTAGAAGAGACACACAATGGAATACTATACATCCAGGAAAAGGAATGAGGGTCAGACGCAGGCTGCGGCATGGGTGAAAAGTTAAGACATCACGCACAGTGGGAGAAGAGACACACAACGAAATACCATATAGCCAGGAAAAGGAATGAGGGTCAGACTCAGGCTGCAGTGTGGATGAACCTTGAAGGCATCAGGCCCAGTGAGACAAGAGACACACTATGGAATAGTATACAGCCAGGAAAAGGAATGAGGGTCAGACGCAGGCTACAGTGTGAATGAAACTTGAAGACATCAGGCCCAGTAAGAGAAGAGACACACAATGGAATACTATATGGCCAGGAAAAGAAATGAATGTCAGATGCAGGCTGCAGTGTGAATGAACGTTGAACACATCAGGCCCAGTGAGAGAAGAGACACACAATGGAATACTACACAGCCAGGAAAAGGAATGAGGGTCATAGGCAGGATGCAGCGTGGACGAACATTCAAGACGTCAGGCCTAGTGAGAGAAGAGACACACAATGGAATACTACACAGCCAGGAGAAGAAATGAGGGTCAGACACAGGCTGCAGTGTTAGTGAACCTGGAAGACATCATGCCCAGTAAGAGAAGACACACACAATGGAATGCTATACAGCCAGTAAAAAGAATGACGGTCAGACACAGGCTGCAGTGTTAATGAACCTTGAAGACATCAAACCCAGTGAGAGAAGAGACACAAAATGGAATACTATAGAGCCAGGAAAAGGAAAGAGGATCAGATGCAGGCTGCAGAGTGAAGGAAATTTGAATACATCAGGCCCAGTGAGAGAAGAGACACGCAATGGAATACTACACAGCCAGGAAAAAGAATGAGGGTCAGAAGCAGGCTGCGGCATGGGTGAACCTTGAAGACAAAAGGCCCAGTGAGAAAAGAGACACACAATGGAATACTATACAGCCAGGAAAAGGAATGAGGGTCAGATGCAGGCTGCGGCATGGGTGAACCTTGAAGACATCAGGCCCGGTGGGAGAAGAGACACACAATGGAATACTATATGGCCAGCAAAAACGAATGAGGCTCAGATGCAGGCTGCAGTGTGAATGAACCTGGAAGATCTCAGGCCCAGTGAAGGAAGAGACACACAATGGAATACCATAGAGCAAGGAAAAGGAAAGAGGTTCAGAAGCAGGCTGCGGCATGGGTGAACACTGAAGACATTAGGCCCAGTGAGAGAAGAGACACACAATGGAATACTATACAGCCAGGAAAAGGAATGAGGGTCAGATGCAGGCTGCGGCATGGGTGAACCTTGAAAACATCAGGCCCGGTGGGAGAAGAGACACACAATGGAATACTATATGTCCAGTTAAAACGAATGAGGGTCAGATGCAGGCTGCAGTGTGAATGAACCTGGAAGATCTCACGCCCAGTGAAGGAAGAGACACACAATGGAATACTATACAGCCAGGAAAAGGAATGAGGGTCAGATGCAGGCTGCGGCATGGGTGAACCTTGAAAACATCAGGCCCGGTGGGAGAAGAGACACACAATGGAATACTATATGTCCAGTTAAAACGAATGAGGGTCAGATGCAGGCTGCAGTGTGAATGAACCTGGAAGATCTCACGCCCAGTGAAGGAAGAGACACACAATGGAATACCATACAGCCAGGAAAAGGAATGAGGTTCAGATGCAGGCTGCGGCATGGGTGAACTTGAAGTCATCAGGCCAAGTGGGAGAAGAGAGAAACAATGGAATACCATAAAGCCAGGAAAAGGAATGAAGGTCAGACGCAGGCCGCGGCATGGGTGAACCTTGAAGACATCAGGCCCAGTGGTAGAAGAGACACACAATGGAATACTATACATCCAGGAAAAGGAATGAGGGTCAGACGCAGGCTGCGGCATGGGTGAACTTTGAAGACATCAGGCCCGGTGGGAGAAGAGACACACAATGGAATACTATACATCCAGAAAAAGGAATGATGGTCAGATGCAGGCTGCAGTGGGAATGAACCTGGAAGACATCAGGCCCAGTAAGAGAAGAGACACACAATGGAATACTCTACAGACAGGAAAAGGAATGAGGGTCAGACGCAGGCTACAGTGTGAATGAAACTTGAAGTCATCAGGCCCAGTAAGAGAATAAACAGTCAATGGAATACTATACAGCCAGGAAAAGGAATGAGGGTCAGACGCAGGCTGCAGCATGGGTGAAAAGTGAGGACACCACGCACAGTGGGAGAAGAGACCCACAACGAAGTACCATATAGCCAGGAAAAAGTATGAGGGTCAGACACAGGCTGCAGTGTGGATGAACCTTGAAGGCATCAGGCCCAGTGAGACAAGAGACACACTATGGAATAGTATACAGCCAGGAAAAGGAATGAGGGTCAGACGCATGCTGCGGCATGGGTGAACGTTGAAGCCATCAGGCCCAGTGGGAGAAGAGACACACAATGGAATACTATACAGCCAGGAAAAGGAATGAGGGTCTGATGCAGGCTGCGGCATGGGTGAACCTTGAACACATCAGGCCCGGTGGGAGAAGAGACACACAATGGAATACTATATGGCCAGCTAAAACGAACGAGCGTCAGATGCAGGCTGCAGTGTGAATGAACCTGGAAGATCTCAGGCCCAGTGAAGGAAGAGACACACAATGGAATACCATACTGCGAGGAAAAGGAATGAGGGTCAGAGGCAGGCTGCGGCATTTGTGAACATAGGAGACATCAGGCCCAGTGAGAAAAGAGACACGCAATGGAATACTATATAGCCAGGAAAAGGAATGAGGGTCAGATGTAGGCTGCAGTGTGAA
Source organism: Pongo abelii (assembly GCF_028885655.2). NCBI lineage: Eukaryota > Metazoa > Chordata > Mammalia > Primates > Hominidae > Pongo > Pongo abelii. The sequence continues at coordinate 12,380,280 of NC_071996.2, forward strand.
TGAAACTTGAAGACATCAGGCCCAGTAAGAGAACAGACACTTAATGGAATACTACACAGCCAGGAAAAGGAATGAGGGACAGACCCAGGCTGCGGCATGGGTGACCCGTGAAGACATCAGGCCCACTGGGAGAAGAGACACACAATGAAATACCATAGAGCCAGGAAATGGAATGAGGGTCAGATGCAGGCTGTGTCATGGGTGAACCTTAAAGGCATCAGGCCCAGTGGTAGAAGAGACACACAATGGAATACTATACAGCCGGGAAAAGGAATGAGGGTCAGACGGAGGCTGCGGCATGTGTGAACTTTGAAGACATCATGCCCAATGGGAGGAGAGACACACAATGGAATACTGTAGAGCCAGGAAAAGGAATGAGGGTCAGATTCAGGCTGCAGTGTGAATGAACCTGGAAAATCTCAGGCCCAGTGAGAGAAGAGATGCACAGTGGAAAACTATACATCCAGGAAAAGGAATGAGGGTCAGATGCAGGCTGCGGCATGGATTAACCTTGAAGACATCAGGCCCGGTGGGAGAAGAGACAGACAATGGAATACTATATGGCCAGCTAAAACGAACGAGCGTCAGATGCAGGCTGCAGTGTGAATGAACCTGCAAGATCTCAGGCCCAGTGAAGGAAGAGACACACAATGGAATACCATACAGCCAGGAAAAGGAATGAGGGTCAGAAGAAGGCTGCGGCATGGGTGAACTTTGAAGTCATCAGGCCAAGTGGGTGAAGAGACAAACAATGGAATACCATAAAGCCAGGAAAAGGAATGAAGGTCAGACGCAGGCTGCGGCATGGGTGAACGTTGAAGACATCAGGCCCAGTGGTAGAAGAGACACACAATGGAATACTATACATCCAGGAAAAGGAATGAGGGTCAGACGCAGGCTGCGGCATGGGTGAACTTTGAAGACATCAGGCCCAGTGGGAGAAGAGACACACAATGGAATACTATACATCCAGAAAAAGGAATGAGGGTCAGATTCAGGCTGCAGTGGGAATGAACCTGGAAGACATCAGGCCCAGTAAGAGAAGAGACACACAATGGAATACTATACAGACAGGAAAAGGAATGAGGGTCAGACGCAGGCTACAGTGTGAATGAAACTTGAAGTCATCAGGCACAGTAAGAGAATAAACAGTCAATGGAATACTATACAGCCAGGAAAAGGAATGAGGGTCAGACGCAGGCTGCAGCATGGGTGAAAAGTGAAGACACCACGCACAGTGGGAGAAGAGACCCACAACGAAATACCATATAGCCAGGAAAAAGTATGAGGGTCAGACACAGGCTGCAGTGTGGATGAACCTTGAAGGCATCAGGCCCAGTGAGACAAGAGACACACTATGGAATAGTGTACAGCCAGGAAAAGGAATGAGGGTCAGACGCATGCTGCGGCATGGGTGAACGTTGAAGCCATCAGGCCCAGTGGGAGAAGCGACACACAATGGAATACTATACAGCCAGGAAAAGGAATGAGGGTCTGATGCAGGCTGCGGCATGGGTGAACCTTGAACACATCAGGCCCGGTGGGAGAAGAGCCACACAATGGAATACTATATGGCCAGCTAAACGAACGAGCGTCAGATGCAGGCTGCAGTGTGAATGAACGTGGAAGATCTCAGGCCCAGTGAAGGAAGAGACACACAATGGAATACCATAGAGCAAGGAAAAGGAAAGAAGTTCAGAAGCAGGCTGCGGCATGGGTGAACACTGAAGACATTAGGCCCAGTGAGAGAAGAGACACACAATGGAATACTATACAGCCAGGAAAAGGAATGAGGGTCAGATGCAGGCTGCGGCATGGGTGAACCTTGAAAACATCAGGCCCGGTGGGAGAAGAGACACACAATGGAATACTATATGTCCAGTTAAAACGAATGAGGGTCAGATGCAGGCTGCAGTGTGAATGAACCTGGAAGATCTCACGCCCAGTGAAGGAAGAGACACACAATGGAATACTATACAGCCAGGAAAAGGAATGAGGGTCAGATGCAGGCTGCGGCATGGGTGAACCTTGAAAACATCAGGCCCGGTGGGAGAAGAGACACACAATGGAATACTATATGTCCAGTTAAAACGAATGAGGGTCAGATGCAGGCTGCAGTGTGAATGAACCTGGAAGATCTCACGCCCAGTGAAGGAAGAGACACACAATGGAATACTATACAGCCAGGAAAAGGAATGAGGGTCAGATGCAGGCTGCGGCATGGGTGAACCTTGAAAACATCAGGCCCGGTGGAAGAAGAGACACACAATGGAATACTATATGTCCAGTTAAAACGAATGAGGGTCAGATGCAGGCTGCAGTGTGAATGGACCTGGAAGATCTCACGCCCAGTGAAGGAAGAGACACACAATGGAATACCATACAGCCAGGAAAAGGAATGAGGTTCAGATGCAGGCTGCGGCATGCGTGAACTTCGAAGTCATCAGGCCAAGTGGGAGAAGAGAGAAACAATGGAATACCATAAAGCCAGGAAAAGGAATGAAGGTCAGACGCAGGCTGCGGCATGGGTGAACCTTGAAGACATCAGGCCCAGTGGTAGAAGAGACACACAATGGAATACTATACATCCAGGAAAAGGAATGAGGGTCAGACGCAGGCTGCGGCATGGGTGAACTTTGAAGACATCAGGCCCGGTGGGAGAAGAGACACACAATGGAATACTATACATCCAGAAAAAGGAATGAGGGTCAGATGCAGGCTGCAGTGGGAATGAACCTGGAAGACATCAGGCCCAGTAAGAGAAGAGACACACAATGGAATACTATACAGACAGGAAAAGGAATGAGGGTCAGACGCAGGCTACAGTGTGAATGAAACTTGAAGTCATCAGGCACAGTAAGAGAATAAACAGTCAATGGAATACTATACAGCCAGGAAAAGGAATGAGGGTCAGACGCAGGCTGCGGCATGGGTGAAAAGTGAAGACATCACGCACAGTGGGAGAAGAGACCCACAACGAAATACCATATAGCCAGGAAAAAGTATGAGGGTCAGACACAGGCTGCAGTGTGGATGAACCTTGAAGGCATCAGGCCCAGTGAGACAAGAGACACACCATGGAATAGTATACAGCCAGGAAAAGGAATGAGGGTCAGACGCATGCTGCGGCATGGGTGAACGTTGAAGCCATCAGGCCCAGTGGGAGAAGAGACACACAATGGAATACTATACAGCCAGGAAAAGGAATGAGGGTCTGCTGCAGGCTGCGGCATGGGTGAACCTTGAACACATCAGGCCCGGTGGGAGAAGAGACACACAATGGAATACTATATGGCCAGCTAAAACGAACGAGCGTCAGATGCAGGCTGCAGTGTGAATGAACCTGGAAGATCTCAGGCCCAGTGAAGGAAGAGACACACAATGGAATACCATACTGCGAGGAAAAGGAATGAGGGTCAGAGGCAGGCTGCGGCATGGGTGAACATAGGAGACATCAGGCCCAGTGAGAAAAGAGACACGCAATGGAATACTATATAGCCAGGAAAAGGAATGAGGGTCAGATGTAGGCTGCAGTGTGAATGAAACTTGAAGACATCAGGCCCAGTAAGAGAACAGACACTTAATGGAATACTATACAGCCAGGAAAAGGAATGAGGGACAGACCCAGGCTGCGGCATGGGTGACCCGTGAAGACATCAGGCCCACTGGGAGAAGAGACATACAATGAAATACCATAGAGGCAGGAAATGGAATGAGGGTCAGATGCAGGCTGTGTCATGGGTGAACCTTAAAGGCATCAGGCCCAGTGGTAGAAGAGACACACAATGGAATACTATACAGCCGGAAAAAGGAATGAGGGTCAGACGCAGGCTGCGGCATGGGTGAACTTTGAAGACATCATGCCCAATGGGAGGAGAGACACACAATGGAATACTGTAGAGCCAGGAAAAGGAATGAGGGTCAGATTCAGGCTGCAGTGTGAATGAACCTGGAAAATCTCAGGCCCAGTGAGAGAAGAGACGCACAGTGGAACACTATACATCCAGGAAAAGGAATGAGGGTCAGATGCAGGCTGCGGCATGGATTAACCTTGAAGACATCAGGCCCGGTGGGAGAAGAGACAGACAATGGAATACTATATGGCCAGCTAAAACGAACGAGCGTCAGATGCAGGCTGCAGTGTGAATGAACCTGCAAGATCTCAGGCCCAGTGAAGGAAGAGACACACAATGGAATACCATACAGCCAGGAAAAGGAATGAGGGTCAGAAGAAGGCTGCGGCATGGGTGAACTTTGAAGTCATCAGGCCAAGTGGGTGAAGAGACAAACAATGGAATACCATAAAGCCAGGAAAAGGAATGAAGGTCAGACGCAGGCTGCGGCATGGGTGAACGTTGAAGACATCAGGCCCAGTGGTAGAAGAGACACACAATGGAATACTATACATCCAGGAAAAGGAATGAGGGTCAGACGCAGGCTGCGGCATGGGTGAACTTTGAAGACATCAGGCCCAGTGGGAGAAGAGACACACAATGGAATACTATACATCCAGAAAAAGGAATGAGGGTCAGATTCAGGCTGCAGGGGGAATGAACCTGGAAGACATCAGGCCCAGTAAGAGAAGAGACACACAATGGAATACTCTACAGGCAGGAAAAGGAATGAGGGTCAGACGCAGGCTACAGTGTGAATGAAACTTGAAGTCATCAGGCCCAGTAAGAGAATAAACAGTCAATGGAATACTATACAGCCAGGAAAAGGAATGAGGGACAGACGCAGGCTGCAGCATGGGTGAAAAGTGAAGACACCACGCACAGTGGGAGAAGAGACCCACAACGAAGTACCATATAGCCAGGAAAAAGTATGAGGGTCAGACACAGGCTGCAGTGTGGATGAACCTTGAAGGCATCAGGCCCAGTGAGACAAGAGACACACTATGGAATAGTATACAGCCAGGAAAAGGAATGAGGGTCAGACGCATGCTGCGGCATGGGTGAACGTTGAAGCCATCAGGCCCAGTGGGAGAAGAGACACACAATGGAATACTATACAGCCAGGAAAAGGAATGAGGGTCTGCTGCAGGCTGCGGCATGGGTGAACCTTGAACACATCAGGCCCGGTGGGAGAAGAGAAACACAATGGAATACTATATGGCCAGCTAAAACGAACGAGCGTCAGATGCAGGCTGCAGTGTGAATGAACCTGGAAGATCTCAGGCCCAGTGAAGGAAGAGACACACAATGGAATACCATACTGCGAGGAAAAGGAATGAGGATCAGAGGCAGGCTGCGGCATGGGTGAACTTTGAAGACATGAGGCCCAGTGGGAGAAGAGACAAACAATGGAATAGCATAAAGCCAGGAAAAGGAATGAAGGTCAGACGCAGGCTGCGGCATGGGTGAACCTTGAAGACATCAGGCCCAGTGGTAGAAGAGACACACAATGGAATACTATACATCCAGGAAAAGGAATGAGGGTCAGACGCAGGCTGCGGCATGGGTGAAAAGTTAAGACATCACGCACAGTGGGAGAAGAGACACACAACGAAATACCATATAGCCAGGAAAAGGAATGAGGGTCAGACTCAGGCTGCAGTGTGGATGAACCTTGAAGGCATCAGGCCCAGTGAGACAAGAGACACACTATGGAATAGTATACAGCCAGGAAAAGGAATGAGGGTCAGACGCAGGCTACAGTGTGAATGAAACTTGAAGACATCAGGCCCAGTAAGAGAAGAGACACACAATGGAATACTATATGGCCAGGAAAAGAAATGAATGTCAGATGCAGGCTGCAGTGTGAATGAACGTTGAACACATCAGGCCCAGTGAGAGAAGAGACACACAATGGAATACTACACAGCCAGGAAAAGGAATGAGGGTCATAGGCAGGATGCAGCGTGGACGAACATTCAAGACGTCAGGCCTAGTGAGAGAAGAGACACACAATGGAATACTACACAGCCAGGAGAAGAAATGAGGGTCAGACACAGGCTGCAGTGTTAGTGAACCTGGAAGACATCATGCCCAGTAAGAGAAGACACACACAATGGAATGCTATACAGCCAGTAAAAAGAATGACGGTCAGACACAGGCTGCAGTGTTAATGAACCTTGAAGACATCAAACCCAGTGAGAGAAGAGACACAAAATGGAATACTATAGAGCCAGGAAAAGGAAAGAGGATCAGATGCAGGCTGCAGAGTGAAGGAAATTTGAATACATCAGGCCCAGTGAGAGAAGAGACACGCAATGGAATACTACACAGCCAGGAAAAAGAATGAGGGTCAGAAGCAGGCTGCGGCATGGGTGAACCTTGAAGACAAAAGGCCCAGTGAGAAAAGAGACACACAATGGAATACTATACAGCCAGGAAAAGGAATGAGGGTCAGATGCAGGCTGCGGCATGGGTGAACCTTGAAGACATCAGGCCCGGTGGGAGAAGAGACACACAATGGAATACTATATGGCCAGCAAAAACGAATGAGGCTCAGATGCAGGCTGCAGTGTGAATGAACCTGGAAGATCTCAGGCCCAGTGAAGGAAGAGACACACAATGGAATACCATAGAGCAAGGAAAAGGAGAGAGGTTCAGAAGCAGGCTGCGGCATGGGTGAACACTGAAGACATTAGGCCCAGTGAGAGAAGAGACACACAATGGAATACTATACAGCCAGGAAAAGGAATGAGGGTCAGATGCAGGCTGCGGCATGGGTGAACCTTGAAAACATCAGGCCCGGTGGGAGAAGAGACACACAATGGAATACTATATGTCCAGTTAAAACGAATGAGGGTCAGATGCAGGCTGCAGTGTGAATGAACCTGGAAGATCTCACGCCCAGTGAAGGAAGAGACACACAATGGAATACTATACAGCCAGGAAAAGGAATGAGGGTCAGATGCAGGCTGCGGCATGGGTGAACCTTGAAAACATCAGGCCCGGTGGGAGAAGAGACACACAATGGAATACTATATGTCCAGTTAAAACGAATGAGGGTCAGATGCAGGCTGCAGTGTGAATGAACCTGGAAGATCTCACGCCCAGTGAAGGAAGAGACACACAATGGAATACCATACAGCCAGGAAAAGGAATGAGGTTCAGATGCAGGCTGCGGCATGGGTGAACTTGAAGTCATCAGGCCAAGTGGGAGAAGAGAGAAACAATGGAATACCATAAAGCCAGGAAAAGGAATGAAGGTCAGACGCAGGCCGCGGCATGGGTGAACCTTGAAGACATCAGGCCCAGTGGTAGAAGAGACACACAATGGAATACTATACATCCAGGAAAAGGAATGAGGGTCAGACGCAGGCTGCGGCATGGGTGAACTTTGAAGACATCAGGCCCGGTGGGAGAAGAGACACACAATGGAATACTATACATCCAGAAAAAGGAATGATGGTCAGATGCAGGCTGCAGTGGGAATGAACCTGGAAGACATCAGGCCCAGTAAGAGAAGAGACACACAATGGAATACTCTACAGACAGGAAAAGGAATGAGGGTCAGACGCAGGCTACAGTGTGAATGAAACTTGAAGTCATCAGGCCCAGTAAGAGAATAAACAGTCAATGGAATACTATACAGCCAGGAAAAGGAATGAGGGTCAGACGCAGGCTGCAGCATGGGTGAAAAGTGAGGACACCACGCACAGTGGGAGAAGAGACCCACAACGAAGTACCATATAGCCAGGAAAAAGTATGAGGGTCAGACACAGGCTGCAGTGTGGATGAACCTTGAAGGCATCAGGCCCAGTGAGACAAGAGACACACTATGGAATAGTATACAGCCAGGAAAAGGAATGAGGGTCAGACGCATGCTGCGGCATGGGTGAACGTTGAAGCCATCAGGCCCAGTGGGAGAAGAGACACACAATGGAATACTATACAGCCAGGAAAAGGAATGAGGGTCTGATGCAGGCTGCGGCATGGGTGAACCTTGAACACATCAGGCCCGGTGGGAGAAGAGACACACAATGGAATACTATATGGCCAGCTAAAACGAACGAGCGTCAGATGCAGGCTGCAGTGTGAATGAACCTGGAAGATCTCAGGCCCAGTGAAGGAAGAGACACACAATGGAATACCATACTGCGAGGAAAAGGAATGAGGGTCAGAGGCAGGCTGCGGCATTTGTGAACATAGGAGACATCAGGCCCAGTGAGAAAAGAGACACGCAATGGAATACTATATAGCCAGGAAAAGGAATGAGGGTCAGATGTAGGCTGCAGTGTGAATGAAACTTGAAGACATCAGGCCCAGTAAGAGAACAGACACTTAATGGAATACTACACAGCCAGGAAAAGGAATGAGGGACAGACCCAGGCTGCGGCATGGGTGACCCGTGAAGACATCAGGCCCACTGGGAGAAGAGACACACAATGAAATACCATAGAGCCAGGAAATGGAATGAGGGTCAGATGCAGGCTGTGTCATGGGTGAACCTTAAAGGCATCAGGCCCAGTGGTAGAAGAGACACACAATGGAATACTATACAGCCGGGAAAAGGAATGAGGGTCAGACGCAGGCTGCGGCATGTGTGAACTTTGAAGACATCATGCCCAATGGGAGGAGAGACACACAATGGAATACTGTAGAGCCAGGAAAAGGAATGAGGGTCAGATTCAGGCTGCAGTGTGAATGAACCTGGAAAATCTCAGGCCCAGTGAGAGAAGAGATGCACAGTGGAAAACTATACATCCAGGAAAAGGAATGAGGGTCAGATGCAGGCTGCGGCATGGATTAACCTTGAAGACATCAGGCCCGGTGGGAGAAGAGACAGACAATGGAATACTATATGGCCAGCTAAAACGAACGAGCGTCAGATGCAGGCTGCAGTGTGAATGAACCTGCAAGATCTCAGGCCCAGTGAAGGAAGAGACACACAATGGAATACCATACAGCCAGGAAAAGGAATGAGGGTCAGAAGAAGGCTGCGGCATGGGTGAACTTTGAAGTCATCAGGCCAAGTGGGTGAAGAGACAAACAATGGAATACCATAAAGCCAGGAAAAGGAATGAAGGTCAGACGCAGGCTGCGGCATGGGTGAACGTTGAAGACATCAGGCCCAGTGGTAGAAGAGACACACAATGGAATACTATACATCCAGGAAAAGGAATGAGGGTCAGACGCAGGCTGCGGCATGGGTGAACTTTGAAGACATCAGGCCCAGTGGGAGAAGAGACACACAATGGAATACTATACATCCAGAAAAAGGAATGAGGGTCAGATTCAGGCTGCAGTGGGAATGAACCTGGAAGACATCAGGCCCAGTAAGAGAAGAGACACACAATGGAATACTATACAGACAGGAAAAGGAATGAGGGTCAGACGCAGGCTACAGTGTGAATGAAACTTGAAGTCATCAGGCACAGTAAGAGAATAAACAGTCAATGGAATACTATACAGCCAGGAAAAGGAATGAGGGTCAGACGCAGGCTGCAGCATGGGTGAAAAGTGAAGACACCACGCACAGTGGGAGAAGAGACCCACAACGAAATACCATATAGCCAGGAAAAAGTATGAGGGTCAGACACAGGCTGCAGTGTGGATGAACCTTGAAGGCATCAGGCCCAGTGAGACAAGAGACACACTATGGAATAGTGTACAGCCAGGAAAAGGAATGAGGGTCAGACGCATGCTGCGGCATGGGTGAACGTTGAAGCCATCAGGCCCAGTGGGAGAAGCGACACACAATGGAATACTATACAGCCAGGAAAAGGAATGAGGGTCTGATGCAGGCTGCGGCATGGGTGAACCTTGAACACATCAGGCCCGGTGGGAGAAGAGCCACACAATGGAATACTATATGGCCAGCTAAACGAACGAGCGTCAGATGCAGGCTGCAGTGTGAATGAACGTGGAAGATCTCAGGCCCAGTGAAGGAAGAGACACACAATGGAATACCATAGAGCAAGGAAAAGGAAAGAAGTTCAGAAGCAGGCTGCGGCATGGGTGAACACTGAAGACATTAGGCCCAGTGAGAGAAGAGACACACAATGGAATACTATACAGCCAGGAAAAGGAATGAGGGTCAGATGCAGGCTGCGGCATGGGTGAACCTTGAAAACATCAGGCCCGGTGGGAGAAGAGACACACAATGGAATACTATATGTCCAGTTAAAACGAATGAGGGTCAGATGCAGGCTGCAGTGTGAATGAACCTGGAAGATCTCACGCCCAGTGAAGGAAGAGACACACAATGGAATACTATACAGCCAGGAAAAGGAATGAGGGTCAGATGCAGGCTGCGGCATGGGTGAACCTTGAAAACATCAGGCCCGGTGGGAGAAGAGACACACAATGGAATACTATATGTCCAGTTAAAACGAATGAGGGTCAGATGCAGGCTGCAGTGTGAATGAACCTGGAAGATCTCACGCCCAGTGAAGGAAGAGACACACAATGGAATACTATACAGCCAGGAAAAGGAATGAGGGTCAGATGCAGGCTGCGGCATGGGTGAACCTTGAAAACATCAGGCCCGGTGGAAGAAGAGACACACAATGGAATACTATATGTCCAGTTAAAACGAATGAGGGTCAGATGCAGGCTGCAGTGTGAATGGACCTGGAAGATCTCACGCCCAGTGAAGGAAGAGACACACAATGGAATACCATACAGCCAGGAAAAGGAATGAGGTTCAGATGCAGGCTGCGGCATGCGTGAACTTCGAAGTCATCAGGCCAAGTGGGAGAAGAGAGAAACAATGGAATACCATAAAGCCAGGAAAAGGAATGAAGGTCAGACGCAGGCTGCGGCATGGGTGAACCTTGAAGACATCAGGCCCAGTGGTAGAAGAGACACACAATGGAATACTATACATCCAGGAAAAGGAATGAGGGTCAGACGCAGGCTGCGGCATGGGTGAACTTTGAAGACATCAGGCCCGGTGGGAGAAGAGACACACAATGGAATACTATACATCCAGAAAAAGGAATGAGGGTCAGATGCAGGCTGCAGTGGGAATGAACCTGGAAGACATCAGGCCCAGTAAGAGAAGAGACACACAATGGAATACTATACAGACAGGAAAAGGAATGAGGGTCAGACGCAGGCTACAGTGTGAATGAAACTTGAAGTCATCAGGCACAGTAAGAGAATAAACAGTCAATGGAATACTATACAGCCAGGAAAAGGAATGAGGGTCAGACGCAGGCTGCGGCATGGGTGAAAAGTGAAGACATCACGCACAGTGGGAGAAGAGACCCACAACGAAATACCATATAGCCAGGAAAAAGTATGAGGGTCAGACACAGGCTGCAGTGTGGATGAACCTTGAAGGCATCAGGCCCAGTGAGACAAGAGACACACCATGGAATAGTATACAGCCAGGAAAAGGAATGAGGGTCAGACGCATGCTGCGGCATGGGTGAACGTTGAAGCCATCAGGCCCAGTGGGAGAAGAGACACACAATGGAATACTATACAGCCAGGAAAAGGAATGAGGGTCTGCTGCAGGCTGCGGCATGGGTGAACCTTGAACACATCAGGCCCGGTGGGAGAAGAGACACACAATGGAATACTATATGGCCAGCTAAAACGAACGAGCGTCAGATGCAGGCTGCAGTGTGAATGAACCTGGAAGATCTCAGGCCCAGTGAAGGAAGAGACACACAATGGAATACCATACTGCGAGGAAAAGGAATGAGGGTCAGAGGCAGGCTGCGGCATGGGTGAACATAGGAGACATCAGGCCCAGTGAGAAAAGAGACACGCAATGGAATACTATATAGCCAGGAAAAGGAATGAGGGTCAGATGTAGGCTGCAGTGTGAATGAAACTTGAAGACATCAGGCCCAGTAAGAGAACAGACACTTAATGGAATACTATACAGCCAGGAAAAGGAATGAGGGACAGACCCAGGCTGCGGCATGGGTGACCCGTGAAGACATCAGGCCCACTGGGAGAAGAGACATACAATGAAATACCATAGAGGCAGGAAATGGAATGAGGGTCAGATGCAGGCTGTGTCATGGGTGAACCTTAAAGGCATCAGGCCCAGTGGTAGAAGAGACACACAATGGAATACTATACAGCCGGAAAAAGGAATGAGGGTCAGACGCAGGCTGCGGCATGGGTGAACTTTGAAGACATCATGCCCAATGGGAGGAGAGACACACAATGGAATACTGTAGAGCCAGGAAAAGGAATGAGGGTCAGATTCAGGCTGCAGTGTGAATGAACCTGGAAAATCTCAGGCCCAGTGAGAGAAGAGACGCACAGTGGAACACTATACATCCAGGAAAAGGAATGAGGGTCAGATGCAGGCTGCGGCATGGATTAACCTTGAAGACATCAGGCCCGGTGGGAGAAGAGACAGACAATGGAATACTATATGGCCAGCTAAAACGAACGAGCGTCAGATGCAGGCTGCAGTGTGAATGAACCTGCAAGATCTCAGGCCCAGTGAAGGAAGAGACACACAATGGAATACCATACAGCCAGGAAAAGGAATGAGGGTCAGAAGAAGGCTGCGGCATGGGTGAACTTTGAAGTCATCAGGCCAAGTGGGTGAAGAGACAAACAATGGAATACCATAAAGCCAGGAAAAGGAATGAAGGTCAGACGCAGGCTGCGGCATGGGTGAACGTTGAAGACATCAGGCCCAGTGGTAGAAGAGACACACAATGGAATACTATACATCCAGGAAAAGGAATGAGGGTCAGACGCAGGCTGCGGCATGGGTGAACTTTGAAGACATCAGGCCCAGTGGGAGAAGAGACACACAATGGAATACTATACATCCAGAAAAAGGAATGAGGGTCAGATTCAGGCTGCAGGGGGAATGAACCTGGAAGACATCAGGCCCAGTAAGAGAAGAGACACACAATGGAATACTCTACAGGCAGGAAAAGGAATGAGGGTCAGACGCAGGCTACAGTGTGAATGAAACTTGAAGTCATCAGGCCCAGTAAGAGAATAAACAGTCAATGGAATACTATACAGCCAGGAAAAGGAATGAGGGACAGACGCAGGCTGCAGCATGGGTGAAAAGTGAAGACACCACGCACAGTGGGAGAAGAGACCCACAACGAAGTACCATATAGCCAGGAAAAAGTATGAGGGTCAGACACAGGCTGCAGTGTGGATGAACCTTGAAGGCATCAGGCCCAGTGAGACAAGAGACACACTATGGAATAGTATACAGCCAGGAAAAGGAATGAGGGTCAGACGCATGCTGCGGCATGGGTGAACGTTGAAGCCATCAGGCCCAGTGGGAGAAGAGACACACAATGGAATACTATACAGCCAGGAAAAGGAATGAGGGTCTGCTGCAGGCTGCGGCATGGGTGAACCTTGAACACATCAGGCCCGGTGGGAGAAGAGAAACACAATGGAATACTATATGGCCAGCTAAAACGAACGAGCGTCAGATGCAGGCTGCAGTGTGAATGAACCTGGAAGATCTCAGGCCCAGTGAAGGAAGAGACACACAATGGAATACCATACTGCGAGGAAAAGGAATGAGGATCAGAGGCAGGCTGCGGCATGGGTGAACTTTGAAGACATGAGGCCCAGTGGGAGAAGAGACAAACAATGGAATAGAATAAAGCCAGGAAAAGGAATGAAGGTCAGACGCAGGCTGCGGCATGGGTGAACCTTGAAGACATCAGGCCCAGTGGTAGAAGAGACACACAATGGAATACTATACATCCAGGAAAAGGAATGAGGGTCAGACGCAGGCTGCGGCATGGGTGAAAAGTTAAGACATCACGCACAGTGGGAGAAGAGACACACAACGAAATACCATATAGCCAGGAAAAGGAATGAGGGTCAGACTCAGGCTGCAGTGTGGATGAACCTTGAAGGCATCAGGCCCAGTGAGACAAGAGACACACTATGGAATAGTATACAGCCAGGAAAAGGAATGAGGGTCAGACGCAGGCTACAGTGTGAATGAAACTTGAAGACATCAGGCCCAGTAAGAGAAGAGACACACAATGGAATACTATATGGCCAGGAAAAGAAATGAATGTCAGATGCAGGCTGCAGTGTGAATGAACGTTGAACACATCAGGCCCAGTGAGAGAAGAGACACACAATGGAATACTACACAGCCAGGAAAAGGAATGAGGGTCATAGGCAGGATGCAGCGTGGACGAACATTCAAGACGTCAGGCCTAGTGAGAGAAGAGACACACAATGGAATACTACACAGCCAGGAGAAGAAATGAGGGTCAGACACAGGCTGCAGTGTTAGTGAACATGGAAGACATCAGGCCCAGTAAGAGAAGACACACACAATGGAATGCTATACAGCCAGTAAAAAGAATGACGGTCAGACACAGGCTGCAGTGTTAATGAACCTTGAAGACATCAAACCCAGTGAGAGAAGAGACACAAAATGGAATACTATAGAGCCAGGAAAAGGAAAGAGGATCAGATGCAGGCTGCAGAGTGAAGGAAATTTGAATACATCAGGCCCAGTGAGAGAAGAGACACGCAATGGAATACTACACAGCCAGGAAAAAGACTGAGGGTCAGAAGCAGGCTGCGGCATGGGTGAACCTTGAAGACAAAAGGCCCAGTGAGAAAAGAGACACACAATGGAATACTATACAGCCAGGAAAAGGAATGAGGGTCAGATGCAGGCTGCGGCATGGGTGAACCTTGAACACATCAGGCCCGGTGGGAGAAGAGACACACAATGGAATACTATATGGCCAGCAAAAACGAATGAGGCTCAGATGCAGGCTGCAGTGTGAATGAACCTGGAAGATCTCAGGCCCAGTGAAGGAAGAGACACACAATGGAATACCATAGAGCAAGGAAAAGGAAAGAGGTTCAGAAGCAGGCTGCGGCATGGGTGAACACTGAAGACATTAGGCCCAGTGAGAGAAGAGACACACAATGGAATACTATACAGCCAGGAAAAGGAATGAGGGTCAGATGCAGGCTGCGGCATGGGTGAACCTTGAAAACATCAGGCCCGGTGGGAGAAGAGACACACAATGGAATACTATATGTCCAGTTAAAACGAATGAGGGTCAGATGCAGGCTGCAGTGTGAATGAACCTGGAAGATCTCACGCCCAGTGAAGGAAGAGACACACAATGGAATACTATACAGCCAGGAAAAGGAATGAGGGTCAGATGCAGGCTGCGGCATGGGTGAACCTTGAAAACATCAGGCCCGGTGGGAGAAGAGACACACAATGGAATACTATATGTCCAGTTAAAACGAATGAGGGTCAGATGCAGGCTGCAGTGTGAATGAACCTGGAAGATCTCACGCCCAGTGAAGGAAGAGACACACAATGGAATACCATACAGCCAGGAAAAGGAATGAGGTTCAGATGCAGGCTGCGGCATGGGTGAACTTGAAGTCATCAGGCCAAGTGGGAGAAGAGAGAAACAATGGAATACCATAAAGCCAGGAAAAGGAATGAAGGTCAGACGCAGGCCGCGGCATGGGTGAACCTTGAAGACATCAGGCCCAGTGGTAGAAGAGACACACAATGGAATACTATACATCCAGGAAAAGGAATGAGGGTCAGACGCAGGCTGCGGCATGGGTGAACTTTGAAGACATCAGGCCCGGTGGGAGAAGAGACACACAATGGAATACTATACATCCAGAAAAAGGAATGATGGTCAGATGCAGGCTGCAGTGGGAATGAACCTGGAAGACATCAGGCCCAGTAAGAGAAGAGACACACAATGGAATACTCTACAGACAGGAAAAGGAATGAGGGTCAGACGCAGGCTACAGTGTGAATGAAACTTGAAGTCATCAGGCCCAGTAAGAGAATAAACAGTCAATGGAATACTATACAGCCAGGAAAAGGAATGAGGGTCAGACGCAGGCTGCAGCATGGGTGAAAAGTGAGGACACCACGCACAGTGGGAGAAGAGACCCACAACGAAGTACCATATAGCCAGGAAAAAGTATGAGGGTCAGACACAGGCTGCAGTGTGGATGAACCTTGAAGGCATCAGGCCCAGTGAGACAAGAGACACACTATGGAATAGTATACAGCCAGGAAAAGGAATGAGGGTCAGACGCATGCTGCGGCATGGGTGAACGTTGAAGCCATCAGGCCCAGTGGGAGAAGAGACACACAATGGAATACTATACAGCCAGGAAAAGGAATGAGGGTCTGATGCAGGCTGCGGCATGGGTGAACCTTGAACACATCAGGCCCGGTGGGAGAAGAGACACACAATGGAATACTATATGGCCAGCTAAAACGAACGAGCGTCAGATGCAGGCTGCAGTGTGAATGAACCTGGAAGATCTCAGGCCCAGTGAAGGAAGAGACACACAATGGAATACCATACTGCGAGGAAAAGGAATGAGGGTCAGAGGCAGGCTGCGGCATTTGTGAACATAGGAGACATCAGGCCCAGTGAGAAAAGAGACACGCAATGGAATACTATATAGCCAGGAAAAGGAATGAGGGTCAGATGTAGGCTGCAGTGTGAATGAAACTTGAAGACATCAGGCCCAGTAAGAGAACAGACACTTAATGGAATACTACACAGCCAGGAAAAGGAATGAGGGACAGACCCAGGCTGCGGCATGGGTGACCCGTGAAGACATCAGGCCCACTGGGAGAAGAGACACACAATGAAATACCATAGAGCCAGGAAATGGAATGAGGGTCAGATGCAGGCTGTGTCATGGGTGAACCTTAAAGGCATCAGGCCCAGTGGTAGAAGAGACACACAATGGAATACTATACAGCCGGGAAAAGGAATGAGGGTCAGACGCAGGCTGCGGCATGTGTGAACTTTGAAGACATCATGCCCAATGGGAGGAGAGACACACAATGGAATACTGTAGAGCCAGGAAAAGGAATGAGGGTCAGATTCAGGCTGCAGTGTGAATGAACCTGGAAAATCTCAGGCCCAGTGAGAGAAGAGATGCACAGTGGAAAACTATACATCCAGGAAAAGGAATGAGGGTCAGATGCAGGCTGCGGCATGGATTAACCTTGAAGACATCAGGCCCGGTGGGAGAAGAGACAGACAATGGAATACTATATGGCCAGCTAAAACGAACGAGCGTCAGATGCAGGCTGCAGTGTGAATGAACCTGCAAGATCTCAGGCCCAGTGAAGGAAGAGACACACAATGGAATACCATACAGCCAGGAAAAGGAATGAGGGTCAGAAGAAGGCTGCGGCATGGGTGAACTTTGAAGTCATCAGGCCAAGTGGGTGAAGAGACAAACAATGGAATACCATAAAGCCAGGAAAAGGAATGAAGGTCAGACGCAGGCTGCGGCATGGGTGAACGTTGAAGACATCAGGCCCAGTGGTAGAAGAGACACACAATGGAATACTATACATCCAGGAAAAGGAATGAGGGTCAGACGCAGGCTGCGGCATGGGTGAACTTTGAAGACATCAGGCCCAGTGGGAGAAGAGACACACAATGGAATACTATACATCCAGAAAAAGGAATGAGGGTCAGATTCAGGCTGCAGTGGGAATGAACCTGGAAGACATCAGGCCCAGTAAGAGAAGAGACACACAATGGAATACTATACAGACAGGAAAAGGAATGAGGGTCAGACGCAGGCTACAGTGTGAATGAAACTTGAAGTCATCAGGCACAGTAAGAGAATAAACAGTCAATGGAATACTATACAGCCAGGAAAAGGAATGAGGGTCAGACGCAGGCTGCAGCATGGGTGAAAAGTGAAGACACCACGCACAGTGGGAGAAGAGACCCACAACGAAATACCATATAGCCAGGAAAAAGTATGAGGGTCAGACACAGGCTGCAGTGTGGATGAACCTTGAAGGCATCAGGCCCAGTGAGACAAGAGACACACTATGGAATAGTGTACAGCCAGGAAAAGGAATGAGGGTCAGACGCATGCTGCGGCATGGGTGAACGTTGAAGCCATCAGGCCCAGTGGGAGAAGCGACACACAATGGAATACTATACAGCCAGGAAAAGGAATGAGGGTCTGATGCAGGCTGCGGCATGGGTGAACCTTGAACACATCAGGCCCGGTGGGAGAAGAGCCACACAATGGAATACTATATGGCCAGCTAAACGAACGAGCGTCAGATGCAGGCTGCAGTGTGAATGAACGTGGAAGATCTCAGGCCCAGTGAAGGAAGAGACACACAATGGAATACCATAGAGCAAGGAAAAGGAAAGAAGTTCAGAAGCAGGCTGCGGCATGGGTGAACACTGAAGACATTAGGCCCAGTGAGAGAAGAGACACACAATGGAATACTATACAGCCAGGAAAAGGAATGAGGGTCAGATGCAGGCTGCGGCATGGGTGAACCTTGAAAACATCAGGCCCGGTGGGAGAAGAGACACACAATGGAATACTATATGTCCAGTTAAAACGAATGAGGGTCAGATGCAGGCTGCAGTGTGAATGAACCTGGAAGATCTCACGCCCAGTGAAGGAAGAGACACACAATGGAATACTATACAGCCAGGAAAAGGAATGAGGGTCAGATGCAGGCTGCGGCATGGGTGAACCTTGAAAACATCAGGCCCGGTGGGAGAAGAGACACACAATGGAATACTATATGTCCAGTTAAAACGAATGAGGGTCAGATGCAGGCTGCAGTGTGAATGAACCTGGAAGATCTCACGCCCAGTGAAGGAAGAGACACACAATGGAATACTATACAGCCAGGAAAAGGAATGAGGGTCAGATGCAGGCTGCGGCATGGGTGAACCTTGAAAACATCAGGCCCGGTGGAAGAAGAGACACACAATGGAATACTATATGTCCAGTTAAAACGAATGAGGGTCAGATGCAGGCTGCAGTGTGAATGGACCTGGAAGATCTCACGCCCAGTGAAGGAAGAGACACACAATGGAATACCATACAGCCAGGAAAAGGAATGAGGTTCAGATGCAGGCTGCGGCATGCGTGAACTTCGAAGTCATCAGGCCAAGTGGGAGAAGAGAGAAACAATGGAATACCATAAAGCCAGGAAAAGGAATGAAGGTCAGACGCAGGCTGCGGCATGGGTGAACCTTGAAGACATCAGGCCCAGTGGTAGAAGAGACACACAATGGAATACTATACATCCAGGAAAAGGAATGAGGGTCAGACGCAGGCTGCGGCATGGGTGAACTTTGAAGACATCAGGCCCGGTGGGAGAAGAGACACACAATGGAATACTATACATCCAGAAAAAGGAATGAGGGTCAGATGCAGGCTGCAGTGGGAATGAACCTGGAAGACATCAGGCCCAGTAAGAGAAGAGACACACAATGGAATACTCTACAGACAGGAAAAGGAATGAGGGTCAGACGCAGGCTACAGTGTGAATGAAACTTGAAGTCATCAGGCACAGTAAGAGAATAAACAGTCAATGGAATACTATACAGCCAGGAAAAGGAATGAGGGTCAGACGCAGGCTGCGGCATGGGTGAAAAGTGAAGACATCACGCACAGTGGGAGAAGAGACCCACAACGAAATACCATATAGCCAGGAAAAAGTATGAGGGTCAGACACAGGCTGCAGTGTGGATGAACCTTGAAGGCATCAGGCCCAGTGAGACAAGAGACACACCATGGAATAGTATACAGCCAGGAAAAGGAATGAGGGTCAGACGCATGCTGCGGCATGGGTGAACGTTGAAGCCATCAGGCCCAGTGGGAGAAGAGACACACAATGGAATACTATACAGCCAGGAAAAGGAATGAGGGTCTGCTGCAGGCTGCGGCATGGGTGAACCTTGAACACATCAGGCCCGGTGGGAGAAGAGACACACAATGGAATACTATATGGCCAGCTAAAACGAACGAGCGTCAGATGCAGGCTGCAGTGTGAATGAACCTGGAAGATCTCAGGCCCAGTGAAGGAAGAGACACACAATGGAATACCATACTGCGAGGAAAAGGAATGAGGGTCAGAGGCAGGCTGCGGCATGGGTGAACATAGGAGACATCAGGCCCAGTGAGAAAAGAGACACGCAATGGAATACTATATAGCCAGGAAAAGGAATGAGGGTCAGATGTAGGCTGCAGTGTGAATGAAACTTGAAGACATCAGGCCCAGTAAGAGAACAGACACTTAATGGAATACTATACAGCCAGGAAAAGGAATGAGGGACAGACCCAGGCTGCGGCATGGGTGACCCGCGAAGACATCAGGCCCACTGGGAGAAGAGACATACAATGAAATACCATAGAGGCAGGAAATGGAATGAGGGTCAGATGCAGGCTGTGTCATGGGTGAACCTTAAAGGCATCAGGCCCAGTGGTAGAAGAGACACACAATGGAATACTATACAGCCGGAAAAAGGAATGAGGGTCAGACGCAGGCTGCGGCATGGGTGAACTTTGAAGACATCATGCCCAATGGGAGGAGAGACACACAATGGAATACTGTAGAGCCAGGAAAAGGAATGAGGGTCAGATTCAGGCTGCAGTGTGAATGAACCTGGAAAATCTCAGGCCCAGTGAGAGAAGAGACGCACAGTGGAACACTATACATCCAGGAAAAGGAATGAGGGTCAGATGCAGGCTGCGGCATGGATTAACCTTGAAGACATCAGGCCCGGTGGGAGAAGAGACAGACAATGGAATACTATATGGCCAGCTAAAACGAACGAGCGTCAGATGCAGGCTGCAGTGTGAATGAACCTGCAAGATCTCAGGCCCAGTGAAGGAAGAGACACACAATGGAATACCATACAGCCAGGAAAAGGAATGAGGGTCAGAAGAAGGCTGCGGCATGGGTGAACTTTGAAGTCATCAGGCCAAGTGGGTGAAGAGACAAACAATGGAATACCATAAAGCCAGGAAAAGGAATGAAGGTCAGACGCAGGCTGCGGCATGGGTGAACGTTGAAGACATCAGGCCCAGTGGTAGAAGAGACACACAATGGAATACTATACATCCAGGAAAAGGAATGAGGGTCAGACGCAGGCTGCGGCATGGGTGAACTTTGAAGACATCAGGCCCAGTGGGAGAAGAGACACACAATGGAATACTATACATCCAGAAAAAGGAATGAGGGTCAGATTCAGGCTGCAGGGGGAATGAACCTGGAAGACATCAGGCCCAGTAAGAGAAGAGACACACAATGGAATACTCTACAGGCAGGAAAAGGAATGAGGGTCAGACGCAGGCTACAGTGTGAATGAAACTTGAAGTCATCAGGCCCAGTAAGAGAATAAACAGTCAATGGAATACTATACAGCCAGGAAAAGGAATGAGGGACAGACGCAGGCTGCAGCATGGGTGAAAAGTGAAGACACCACGCACAGTGGGAGAAGAGACCCACAACGAAGTACCATATAGCCAGGAAAAAGTATGAGGGTCAGACACAGGCTGCAGTGTGGATGAACCTTGAAGGCATCAGGCCCAGTGAGACAAGAGACACACTATGGAATAGTATACAGCCAGGAAAAGGAATGAGGGTCAGACGCATGCTGCGGCATGGGTGAACGTTGAAGCCATCAGGCCCAGTGGGAGAAGAGACACACAATGGAATACTATACAGCCAGGAAAAGGAATGAGGGTCTGCTGCAGGCTGCGGCATGGGTGAACCTTGAACACATCAGGCCCGGTGGGAGAAGAGAAACACAATGGAATACTATATGGCCAGCTAAAACGAACGAGCGTCAGATGCAGGCTGCAGTGTGAATGAACCTGGAAGATCTCAGGCCCAGTGAAGGAAGAGACACACAATGGAATACCATACTGCGAGGAAAAGGAATGAGGATCAGAGGCAGGCTGCGGCATGGGTGAACTTTGAAGACATGAGGCCCAGTGGGAGAAGAGACAAACAATGGAATAGCATAAAGCCAGGAAAAGGAATGAAGGTCAGACGCAGGCTGCGGCATGGGTGAACCTTGAAGACATCAGGCCCAGTGGTAGAAGAGACACACAATGGAATACTATACATCCAGGAAAAGGAATGAGGGTCAGACGCAGGCTGCGGCATGGGTGAAAAGTTAAGACATCACGCACAGTGGGAGAAGAGACACACAACGAAATACCATATAGCCAGGAAAAGGAATGAGGGTCAGACTCAGGCTGCAGTGTGGATGAACCTTGAAGGCATCAGGCCCAGTGAGACAAGAGACACACTATGGAATAGTATACAGCCAGGAAAAGGAATGAGGGTCAGACGCAGGCTACAGTGTGAATGAAACTTGAAGACATCAGGCCCAGTAAGAGAAGAGACACACAATGGAATACTATATGGCCAGGAAAAGAAATGAATGTCAGATGCAGGCTGCAGTGTGAATGAACGTTGAACACATCAGGCCCAGTGAGAGAAGAGACACACAATGGAATACTACACAGCCAGGAAAAGGAATGAGGGTCATAGGCAGGATGCAGCGTGGACGAACATTCAAGACGTCAGGCCTAGTGAGAGAAGAGACACACAATGGAATACTACACAGCCAGGAGAAGAAATGAGGGTCAGACACAGGCTGCAGTGTTAGTGAACCTGGAAGACATCATGCCCAGTAAGAGAAGACACACACAATGGAATGCTATACAGCCAGTAAAAAGAATGACGGTCAGACACAGGCTGCAGTGTTAATGAACCTTGAAGACATCAAACCCAGTGAGAGAAGAGACACAAAATGGAATACTATAGAGCCAGGAAAAGGAAAGAGGATCAGATGCAGGCTGCAGAGTGAAGGAAATTTGAATACATCAGGCCCAGTGAGAGAAGAGACACGCAATGGAATACTACACAGCCAGGAAAAAGAATGAGGGTCAGAAGCAGGCTGCGGCATGGGTGAACCTTGAAGACAAAAGGCCCAGTGAGAAAAGAGACACACAATGGAATACTATACAGCCAGGAAAAGGAATGAGGGTCAGATGCAGGCTGCGGCATGGGTGAACCTTGAAGACATCAGGCCCGGTGGGAGAAGAGACACACAATGGAATACTATATGGCCAGCAAAAACGAATGAGGCTCAGATGCAGGCTGCAGTGTGAATGAACCTGGAAGATCTCAGGCCCAGTGAAGGAAGAGACACACAATGGAATACCATAGAGCAAGGAAAAGGAAAGAGGTTCAGAAGCAGGCTGCGGCATGGGTGAACACTGAAGACATTAGGCCCAGTGAGAGAAGAGACACACAATGGAATACTATACAGCCAGGAAAAGGAATGAGGGTCAGATGCAGGCTGCGGCATGGGTGAACCTTGAAAACATCAGGCCCGGTGGGAGAAGAGACACACAATGGAATACTATATGTCCAGTTAAAACGAATGAGGGTCAGATGCAGGCTGCAGTGTGAATGAACCTGGAAGATCTCACGCCCAGTGAAGGAAGAGACACACAATGGAATACTATACAGCCAGGAAAAGGAATGAGGGTCAGATGCAGGCTGCGGCATGGGTGAACCTTGAAAACATCAGGCCCGGTGGGAGAAGAGACACACAATGGAATACTATATGTCCAGTTAAAACGAATGAGGGTCAGATGCAGGCTGCAGTGTGAATGAACCTGGAAGATCTCACGCCCAGTGAAGGAAGAGACACACAATGGAATACCATACAGCCAGGAAAAGGAATGAGGTTCAGATGCAGGCTGCGGCATGGGTGAACTTGAAGTCATCAGGCCAAGTGGGAGAAGAGAGAAACAATGGAATACCATAAAGCCAGGAAAAGGAATGAAGGTCAGACGCAGGCCGCGGCATGGGTGAACCTTGAAGACATCAGGCCCAGTGGTAGAAGAGACACACAATGGAATACTATACATCCAGGAAAAGGAATGAGGGTCAGACGCAGGCTGCGGCATGGGTGAACTTTGAAGACATCAGGCCCGGTGGGAGAAGAGACACACAATGGAATACTATACATCCAGAAAAAGGAATGATGGTCAGATGCAGGCTGCAGTGGGAATGAACCTGGAAGACATCAGGCCCAGTAAGAGAAGAGACACACAATGGAATACTCTACAGACAGGAAAAGGAATGAGGGTCAGACGCAGGCTACAGTGTGAATGAAACTTGAAGTCATCAGGCCCAGTAAGAGAATAAACAGTCAATGGAATACTATACAGCCAGGAAAAGGAATGAGGGTCAGACGCAGGCTGCAGCATGGGTGAAAAGTGAGGACACCACGCACAGTGGGAGAAGAGACCCACAACGAAGTACCATATAGCCAGGAAAAAGTATGAGGGTCAGACACAGGCTGCAGTGTGGATGAACCTTGAAGGCATCAGGCCCAGTGAGACAAGAGACACACTATGGAATAGTATACAGCCAGGAAAAGGAATGAGGGTCAGACGCATGCTGCGGCATGGGTGAACGTTGAAGCCATCAGGCCCAGTGGGAGAAGAGACACACAATGGAATACTATACAGCCAGGAAAAGGAATGAGGGTCTGATGCAGGCTGCGGCATGGGTGAACCTTGAACACATCAGGCCCGGTGGGAGAAGAGACACACAATGGAATACTATATGGCCAGCTAAAACGAACGAGCGTCAGATGCAGGCTGCAGTGTGAATGAACCTGGAAGATCTCAGGCCCAGTGAAGGAAGAGACACACAATGGAATACCATACTGCGAGGAAAAGGAATGAGGGTCAGAGGCAGGCTGCGGCATTTGTGAACATAGGAGACATCAGGCCCAGTGAGAAAAGAGACACGCAATGGAATACTATATAGCCAGGAAAAGGAATGAGGGTCAGATGTAGGCTGCAGTGTGAATGAAACTTGAAGACATCAGGCCCAGTAAGAGAACAGACACTTAATGGAATACTACACAGCCAGGAAAAGGAATGAGGGACAGACCCAGGCTGCGGCATGGGTGACCCGTGAAGACATCAGGCCCACTGGGAGAAGAGACACACAATGAAATACCATAGAGCCAGGAAATGGAATGAGGGTCAGATGCAGGCTGTGTCATGGGTGAACCTTAAAGGCATCAGGCCCAGTGGTAGAAGAGACACACAATGGAATACTATACAGCCGGGAAAAGGAATGAGGGTCAGACGGAGGCTGCGGCATGTGTGAACTTTGAAGACATCATGCCCAATGGGAGGAGAGACACACAATGGAATACTGTAGAGCCAGGAAAAGGAATGAGGGTCAGATTCAGGCTGCAGTGTGAATGAACCTGGAAAATCTCAGGCCCAGTGAGAGAAGAGACGCACAGTGGAAAACTATACATCCAGGAAAAGGAATGAGGGTCAGATGCAGGCTGCGGCATGGATTAACCTTGAAGACATCAGGCCCGGTGGGAGAAGAGACAGACAATGGAATACTATATGGCCAGCTAAAACGAACGAGCGTCAGATGCAGGCTGCAGTGTGAATGAACCTGCAAGATCTCAGGCCCAGTGAAGGAAGAGACACACAATGGAATACCATACAGCCAGGAAAAGGAATGAGGGTCAGAAGAAGGCTGCGGCATGGGTGAACTTTGAAGTCATCAGGCCAAGTGGGTGAAGAGACAAACAATGGAATACCATAAAGCCAGGAAAAGGAATGAAGGTCAGACGCAGGCTGCGGCATGGGTGAACGTTGAAGACATCAGGCCCAGTGGTAGAAGAGACACACAATGGAATACTATACATCCAGGAAAAGGAATGAGGGTCAGACGCAGGCTGCGGCATGGGTGAACTTTGAAGACATCAGGCCCAGTGGGAGAAGAGACACACAATGGAATACTATACATCCAGAAAAAGGAATGAGGGTCAGATTCAGGCTGCAGGGGGAATGAACCTGGAAGACATCAGGCCCAGTAAGAGAAGAGACACACAATGGAATACTCTACAGGCAGGAAAAGGAATGAGGGTCAGACGCAGGCTACAGTGTGAATGAAACTTGAAGTCATCAGGCCCAGTAAGAGAATAAACAGTCAATGGAATACTATACAGCCAGGAAAAGGAATGAGGGACAGACGCAGGCTGCAGCATGGGTGAAAAGTGAAGACACCACGCACAGTGGGAGAAGAGACCCACAACGAAGTACCATATAGCCAGGAAAAAGTATGAGGGTCAGACACAGGCTGCAGTGTGGATGAACCTTGAAGGCATCAGGCCCAGTGAGACAAGAGACACACTATGGAATAGTATACAGCCAGGAAAAGGAATGAGGGTCAGACGCATGCTGCGGCATGGGTGAACGTTGAAGCCATCAGGCCCAGTGGGAGAAGAGACACACAATGGAATACTATACAGCCAGGAAAAGGAATGAGGGTCTGCTGCAGGCTGCGGCATGGGTGAACCTTGAACACATCAGGCCCGGTGGGAGAAGAGAAACACAATGGAATACTATATGGCCAGCTAAAACGAACGAGCGTCAGATGCAGGCTGCAGTGTGAATGAACCTGGAAGATCTCAGGCCCAGTGAAGGAAGAGACACACAATGGAATACCATACTGCGAGGAAAAGGAATGAGGATCAGAGGCAGGCTGCGGCATGGGTGAACTTTGAAGACATGAGGCCCAGTGGGAGAAGAGACAAACAATGGAATAGCATAAAGCCAGGAAAAGGAATGAAGGTCAGACGCAGGCTGCGGCATGGGTGAACCTTGAAGACATCAGGCCCAGTGGTAGAAGAGACACACAATGGAATACTATACATCCAGGAAAAGGAATGAGGGTCAGACGCAGGCTGCGGCATGGGTGAAAAGTTAAGACATCACGCACAGTGGGAGAAGAGACACACAACGAAATACCATATAGCCAGGAAAAGGAATGAGGGTCAGACTCAGGCTGCAGTGTGGATGAACCTTGAAGGCATCAGGCCCAGTGAGACAAGAGACACACTATGGAATAGTATACAGCCAGGAAAAGGAATGAGGGTCAGACGCAGGCTACAGTGTGAATGAAACTTGAAGACATCAGGCCCAGTAAGAGAAGAGACACACAATGGAATACTATATGGCCAGGAAAAGAAATGAATGTCAGATGCAGGCTGCAGTGTGAATGAACGTTGAACACATCAGGCCCAGTGAGAGAAGAGACACACAATGGAATACTACACAGCCAGGAAAAGGAATGAGGGTCATAGGCAGGATGCAGCGTGGACGAACATTCAAGACGTCAGGCCTAGTGAGAGAAGAGACACACAATGGAATACTACACAGCCAGGAGAAGAAATGAGGGTCAGACACAGGCTGCAGTGTTAGTGAACCTGGAAGACATCATGCCCAGTAAGAGAAGACACACACAATGGAATGCTATACAGCCAGTAAAAAGAATGACGGTCAGACACAGGCTGCAGTGTTAATGAACCTTGAAGACATCAAACCCAGTGAGAGAAGAGACACAAAATGGAATACTATAGAGCCAGGAAAAGGAAAGAGGATCAGATGCAGGCTGCAGAGTGAAGGAAATTTGAATACATCAGGCCCAGTGAGAGAAGAGACACGCAATGGAATACTACACAGCCAGGAAAAAGAATGAGGGTCAGAAGCAGGCTGCGGCATGGGTGAACCTTGAAGACAAAAGGCCCAGTGAGAAAAGAGACACACAATGGAATACTATACAGCCAGGAAAAGGAATGAGGGTCAGATGCAGGCTGCGGCATGGGTGAACCTTGAAGACATCAGGCCCGGTGGGAGAAGAGACACACAATGGAATACTATATGGCCAGCAAAAACGAATGAGGCTCAGATGCAGGCTGCAGTGTGAATGAACCTGGAAGATCTCAGGCCCAGTGAAGGAAGAGACACACAATGGAATACCATAGAGCAAGGAAAAGGAAAGAGGTTCAGAAGCAGGCTGCGGCATGGGTGAACACTGAAGACATTAGGCCCAGTGAGAGAAGAGACACACAATGGAATACTATACAGCCAGGAAAAGGAATGAGGGTCAGATGCAGGCTGCGGCATGGGTGAACCTTGAAAACATCAGGCCCGGTGGGAGAAGAGACACACAATGGAATACTATATGTCCAGTTAAAACGAATGAGGGTCAGATGCAGGCTGCAGTGTGAATGAACCTGGAAGATCTCACGCCCAGTGAAGGAAGAGACACACAATGGAATACTATACAGCCAGGAAAAGGAATGAGGGTCAGATGCAGGCTGCGGCATGGGTGAACCTTGAAAACATCAGGCCCGGTGGGAGAAGAGACACACAATGGAATACTATATGTCCAGTTAAAACGAATGAGGGTCAGATGCAGGCTGCAGTGTGAATGAACCTGGAAGATCTCACGCCCAGTGAAGGAAGAGACACACAATGGAATACCATACAGCCAGGAAAAGGAATGAGGTTCAGATGCAGGCTGCGGCATGGGTGAACTTGAAGTCATCAGGCCAAGTGGGAGAAGAGAGAAACAATGGAATACCATAAAGCCAGGAAAAGGAATGAAGGTCAGACGCAGGCCGCGGCATGGGTGAACCTTGAAGACATCAGGCCCAGTGGTAGAAGAGACACACAATGGAATACTATACATCCAGGAAAAGGAATGAGGGTCAGACGCAGGCTGCGGCATGGGTGAACTTTGAAGACATCAGGCCCGGTGGGAGAAGAGACACACAATGGAATACTATACATCCAGAAAAAGGAATGATGGTCAGATGCAGGCTGCAGTGGGAATGAACCTGGAAGACATCAGGCCCAGTAAGAGAAGAGACACACAATGGAATACTCTACAGACAGGAAAAGGAATGAGGGTCAGACGCAGGCTACAGTGTGAATGAAACTTGAAGTCATCAGGCCCAGTAAGAGAATAAACAGTCAATGGAATACTATACAGCCAGGAAAAGGAATGAGGGTCAGACGCAGGCTGCAGCATGGGTGAAAAGTGAGGACACCACGCACAGTGGGAGAAGAGACCCACAACGAAGTACCATATAGCCAGGAAAAAGTATGAGGGTCAGACACAGGCTGCAGTGTGGATGAACCTTGAAGGCATCAGGCCCAGTGAGACAAGAGACACACTATGGAATAGTATACAGCCAGGAAAAGGAATGAGGGTCAGACGCATGCTGCGGCATGGGTGAACGTTGAAGCCATCAGGCCCAGTGGGAGAAGAGACACACAATGGAATACTATACAGCCAGGAAAAGGAATGAGGGTCTGATGCAGGCTGCGGCATGGGTGAACCTTGAACACATCAGGCCCGGTGGGAGAAGAGACACACAATGGAATACTATATGGCCAGCTAAAACGAACGAGCGTCAGATGCAGGCTGCAGTGTGAATGAACCTGGAAGATCTCAGGCCCAGTGAAGGAAGAGACACACAATGGAATACCATACTGCGAGGAAAAGGAATGAGGGTCAGAGGCAGGCTGCGGCATTTGTGAACATAGGAGACATCAGGCCCAGTGAGAAAAGAGACACGCAATGGAATACTATATAGCCAGGAAAAGGAATGAGGGTCAGATGTAGGCTGCAGTGTGAATGAAACTTGAAGACATCAGGCCCAGTAAGAGAACAGACACTTAATGGAATACTACACAGCCAGGAAAAGGAATGAGGGACAGACCCAGGCTGCGGCATGGGTGACCCGTGAAGACATCAGGCCCACTGGGAGAAGAGACACACAATGAAATACCATAGAGCCAGGAAATGGAATGAGGGTCAGATGCAGGCTGTGTCATGGGTGAACCTTAAAGGCATCAGGCCCAGTGGTAGAAGAGACACACAATGGAATACTATACAGCCGGGAAAAGGAATGAGGGTCAGACGGAGGCTGCGGCATGTGTGAACTTTGAAGACATCATGCCCAATGGGAGGAGAGACACACAATGGAATACTGTAGAGCCAGGAAAAGGAATGAGGGTCAGATTCAGGCTGCAGTGTGAATGAACCTGGAAAATCTCAGGCCCAGTGAGAGAAGAGATGCACAGTGGAAAACTATACATCCAGGAAAAGGAATGAGGGTCAGATGCAGGCTGCGGCATGGATTAACCTTGAAGACATCAGGCCCGGTGGGAGAAGAGACAGACAATGGAATACTATATGGCCAGCTAAAACGAACGAGCGTCAGATGCAGGCTGCAGTGTGAATGAACCTGCAAGATCTCAGGCCCAGTGAAGGAAGAGACACACAATGGAATACCATACAGCCAGGAAAAGGAATGAGGGTCAGAAGAAGGCTGCGGCATGGGTGAACTTTGAAGTCATCAGGCCAAGTGGGTGAAGAGACAAACAATGGAATACCATAAAGCCAGGAAAAGGAATGAAGGTCAGACGCAGGCTGCGGCATGGGTGAACGTTGAAGACATCAGGCCCAGTGGTAGAAGAGACACACAATGGAATACTATACATCCAGGAAAAGGAATGAGGGTCAGACGCAGGCTGCGGCATGGGTGAACTTTGAAGACATCAGGCCCAGTGGGAGAAGAGACACACAATGGAATACTATACATCCAGAAAAAGGAATGAGGGTCAGATTCAGGCTGCAGTGGGAATGAACCTGGAAGACATCAGGCCCAGTAAGAGAAGAGACACACAATGGAATACTATACAGACAGGAAAAGGAATGAGGGTCAGACGCAGGCTACAGTGTGAATGAAACTTGAAGTCATCAGGCACAGTAAGAGAATAAACAGTCAATGGAATACTATACAGCCAGGAAAAGGAATGAGGGTCAGACGCAGGCTGCAGCATGGGTGAAAAGTGAAGACACCACGCACAGTGGGAGAAGAGACCCACAACGAAATACCATATAGCCAGGAAAAAGTATGAGGGTCAGACACAGGCTGCAGTGTGGATGAACCTTGAAGGCATCAGGCCCAGTGAGACAAGAGACACACTATGGAATAGTGTACAGCCAGGAAAAGGAATGAGGGTCAGACGCATGCTGCGGCATGGGTGAACGTTGAAGCCATCAGGCCCAGTGGGAGAAGCGACACACAATGGAATACTATACAGCCAGGAAAAGGAATGAGGGTCTGATGCAGGCTGCGGCATGGGTGAACCTTGAACACATCAGGCCCGGTGGGAGAAGAGCCACACAATGGAATACTATATGGCCAGCTAAACGAACGAGCGTCAGATGCAGGCTGCAGTGTGAATGAACGTGGAAGATCTCAGGCCCAGTGAAGGAAGAGACACACAATGGAATACCATAGAGCAAGGAAAAGGAAAGAAGTTCAGAAGCAGGCTGCGGCATGGGTGAACACTGAAGACATTAGGCCCAGTGAGAGAAGAGACACACAATGGAATACTATACAGCCAGGAAAAGGAATGAGGGTCAGATGCAGGCTGCGGCATGGGTGAACCTTGAAAACATCAGGCCCGGTGGGAGAAGAGACACACAATGGAATACTATATGTCCAGTTAAAACGAATGAGGGTCAGATGCAGGCTGCAGTGTGAATGAACCTGGAAGATCTCACGCCCAGTGAAGGAAGAGACACACAATGGAATACTATACAGCCAGGAAAAGGAATGAGGGTCAGATGCAGGCTGCGGCATGGGTGAACCTTGAAAACATCAGGCCCGGTGGGAGAAGAGACACACAATGGAATACTATATGTCCAGTTAAAACGAATGAGGGTCAGATGCAGGCTGCAGTGTGAATGAACCTGGAAGATCTCACGCCCAGTGAAGGAAGAGACACACAATGGAATACTATACAGCCAGGAAAAGGAATGAGGGTCAGATGCAGGCTGCGGCATGGGTGAACCTTGAAAACATCAGGCCCGGTGGAAGAAGAGACACACAATGGAATACTATATGTCCAGTTAAAACGAATGAGGGTCAGATGCAGGCTGCAGTGTGAATGGACCTGGAAGATCTCACGCCCAGTGAAGGAAGAGACACACAATGGAATACCATACAGCCAGGAAAAGGAATGAGGTTCAGATGCAGGCTGCGGCATGCGTGAACTTCGAAGTCATCAGGCCAAGTGGGAGAAGAGAGAAACAATGGAATACCATAAAGCCAGGAAAAGGAATGAAGGTCAGACGCAGCCTGCGGCATGGGTGAACCTTGAAGACATCAGGCCCAGTGGTAGAAGAGACACACAATGGAATACTATACATCCAGGAAAAGGAATGAGGGTCAGACGCAGGCTGCGGCATGGGTGAACTTTGAAGACATCAGGCCCGGTGGGAGAAGAGACACACAATGGAATACTATACATCCAGAAAAAGGAATGAGGGTCAGATGCAGGCTGCAGTGGGAATGAACCTGGAAGACATCAGGCCCAGTAAGAGAAGAGACACACAATGGAATACTATACAGACAGGAAAAGGAATGAGGGTCAGACGCAGGCTACAGTGTGAATGAAACTTGAAGACATCAGGCCCAGTAAGAGAACAGACACTTAATGGAATACTACACAGCCAGGAAAAGGAATGAGGGACAGACCCAGGCTGCGGCATGGGTGACCCGTGAAGACATCAGGCCCACTGGGAGAAGAGACACACAATGAAATACCATAGAGCCAGGAAATGGAATGAGGGTCAGATGCAGGCTGTGTCATGGGTGAACCTTAAAGGCATCAGGCCCAGTGGTAGAAGAGACACACAATGGAATACTATACAGCCGGGAAAAGGAATGAGGGTCAGACGGAGGCTGCGGCATGTGTGAACTTTGAAGACATCATGCCCAATGGGAGGAGAGACACACAATGGAATACTGTAGAGCCAGGAAAAGGAATGAGGGTCAGATTCAGGCTGCAGTGTGAATGAACCTGGAAAATCTCAGGCCCAGTGAGAGAAGAGATGCACAGTGGAAAACTATACATCCAGGAAAAGGAATGAGGGTCAGATGCAGGCTGCGGCATGGATTAACCTTGAAGACATCAGGCCCGGTGGGAGAAGAGACAGACAATGGAATACTATATGGCCAGCTAAAACGAACGAGCGTCAGATGCAGGCTGCAGTGTGAATGAACCTGCAAGATCTCAGGCCCAGTGAAGGAAGAGACACACAATGGAATACCATACAGCCAGGAAAAGGAATGAGGGTCAGAAGAAGGCTGCGGCATGGGTGAACTTTGAAGTCATCAGGCCAAGTGGGTGAAGAGACAAACAATGGAATACCATAAAGCCAGGAAAAGGAATGAAGGTCAGACGCAGGCTGCGGCATGGGTGAACGTTGAAGACATCAGGCCCAGTGGTAGAAGAGACACACAATGGAATACTATACATCCAGGAAAAGGAATGAGGGTCAGACGCAGGCTGCGGCATGGGTGAACTTTGAAGACATCAGGCCCAGTGGGAGAAGAGACACACAATGGAATACTATACATCCAGAAAAAGGAATGAGGGTCAGATTCAGGCTGCAGTGGGAATGAACCTGGAAGACATCAGGCCCAGTAAGAGAAGAGACACACAATGGAATACTATACAGACAGGAAAAGGAATGAGGGTCAGACGCAGGCTACAGTGTGAATGAAACTTGAAGTCATCAGGCACAGTAAGAGAATAAACAGTCAATGGAATACTATACAGCCAGGAAAAGGAATGAGGGTCAGACGCAGGCTGCAGCATGGGTGAAAAGTGAAGACACCACGCACAGTGGGAGAAGAGACCCACAACGAAATACCATATAGCCAGGAAAAAGTATGAGGGTCAGACACAGGCTGCAGTGTGGATGAACCTTGAAGGCATCAGGCCCAGTGAGACAAGAGACACACTATGGAATAGTGTACAGCCAGGAAAAGGAATGAGGGTCAGACGCATGCTGCGGCATGGGTGAACGTTGAAGCCATCAGGCCCAGTGGGAGAAGCGACACACAATGGAATACTATACAGCCAGGAAAAGGAATGAGGGTCTGATGCAGGCTGCGGCATGGGTGAACCTTGAACACATCAGGCCCGGTGGGAGAAGAGCCACACAATGGAATACTATATGGCCAGCTAAACGAACGAGCGTCAGATGCAGGCTGCAGTGTGAATGAACGTGGAAGATCTCAGGCCCAGTGAAGGAAGAGACACACAATGGAATACCATAGAGCAAGGAAAAGGAAAGAAGTTCAGAAGCAGGCTGCGGCATGGGTGAACACTGAAGACATTAGGCCCAGTGAGAGAAGAGACACACAATGGAATACTATACAGCCAGGAAAAGGAATGAGGGTCAGATGCAGGCTGCGGCATGGGTGAACCTTGAAAACATCAGGCCCGGTGGGAGAAGAGACACACAATGGAATACTATATGTCCAGTTAAAACGAATGAGGGTCAGATGCAGGCTGCAGTGTGAATGAACCTGGAAGATCTCACGCCCAGTGAAGGAAGAGACACACAATGGAATACTATACAGCCAGGAAAAGGAATGAGGGTCAGATGCAGGCTGCGGCATGGGTGAACCTTGAAAACATCAGGCCCGGTGGGAGAAGAGACACACAATGGAATACTATATGTCCAGTTAAAACGAATGAGGGTCAGATGCAGGCTGCAGTGTGAATGAACCTGGAAGATCTCACGCCCAGTGAAGGAAGAGACACACAATGGAATACTATACAGCCAGGAAAAGGAATGAGGGTCAGATGCAGGCTGCGGCATGGGTGAACCTTGAAAACATCAGGCCCGGTGGAAGAAGAGACACACAATGGAATACTATATGTCCAGTTAAAACGAATGAGGGTCAGATGCAGGCTGCAGTGTGAATGGACCTGGAAGATCTCACGCCCAGTGAAGGAAGAGACACACAATGGAATACCATACAGCCAGGAAAAGGAATGAGGTTCAGATGCAGGCTGCGGCATGGGTGAACTTTGAAGTCATCAGGCCAAGTGGGAGAAGAGAGAAACAATGGAATACCATAAAGCCAGGAAAAGGAATGAAGGTCAGACGCAGGCTGCGGCATGGGTGAACCTTGAAGACATCAGGCCCAGTGGTAGAAGAGACACACAATGGAATACTATACATCCAGGAAAAGGAATGAGGGTCAGACGCAGGCTGCGGCATGGGTGAACTTTGAAGACATCAGGCCCGGTGGGAGAAGAGACACACAATGGAATACTATACATCCAGAAAAAGGAATGAGGGTCAGATGCAGGCTGCAGTGGGAATGAACCTGGAAGACATCAGGCCCAGTAAGAGAAGAGACACACAATGGAATACTATACAGACAGGAAAAGGAATGAGGGTCAGACGCAGGCTACAGTGTGAATGAAACTTGAAGTCATCAGGCACAGTAAGAGAATAAACAGTCAATGGAATACTATACAGCCAGGAAAAGGAATGAGGGTCAGACGCAGGCTGCGGCATGGGTGAAAAGTGAAGACATCACGCACAGTGGGAGAAGAGACCCACAACGAAATACCATATAGCCAGGAAAAAGTATGAGGGTCAGACACAGGCTGCAGTGTGGATGAACCTTGAAGGCATCAGGCCCAGTGAGACAAGAGACACACCATGGAATAGTATACAGCCAGGAAAAGGAATGAGGGTCAGACGCATGCTGCGGCATGGGTGAACGTTGAAGCCATCAGGCCCAGTGGGAGAAGAGACACACAATGGAATACTATACAGCCAGGAAAAGGAATGAGGGTCTGCTGCAGGCTGCGGCATGGGTGAACCTTGAACACATCAGGCCCGGTGGGAGAAGAGACACACAATGGAATACTATATGGCCAGCTAAAACGAACGAGCGTCAGATGCAGGCTGCAGTGTGAATGAACCTGGAAGATCTCAGGCCCAGTGAAGGAAGAGACACACAATGGAATACCATACTGCGAGGAAAAGGAATGAGGGTCAGAGGCAGGCTGCGGCATGGGTGAACATAGGAGACATCAGGCCCAGTGAGAAAAGAGACACGCAATGGAATACTATATAGCCAGGAAAAGGAATGAGGGTCAGATGTAGGCTGCAGTGTGAATGAAACTTGAAGACATCAGGCCCAGTAAGAGAACAGACACTTAATGGAATACTATACAGCCAGGAAAAGGAATGAGGGACAGACCCAGGCTGCGGCATGGGTGACCCGTGAAGACATCAGGCCCACTGGGAGAAGAGACATACAATGAAATACCATAGAGGCAGGAAATGGAATGAGGGTCAGATGCAGGCTGTGTCATGGGTGAACCTTAAAGGCATCAGGCCCAGTGGTAGAAGAGACACACAATGGAATACTATACAGCCGGAAAAAGGAATGAGGGTCAGACGCAGGCTGCGGCATGGGTGAACTTTGAAGACATCATGCCCAATGGGAGGAGAGACACACAATGGAATACTGTAGAGCCAGGAAAAGGAATGAGGGTCAGATTCAGGCTGCAGTGTGAATGAACCTGGAAAATCTCAGGCCCAGTGAGAGAAGAGACGCACAGTGGAACACTATACATCCAGGAAAAGGAATGAGGGTCAGATGCAGGCTGCGGCATGGATTAACCTTGAAGACATCAGGCCCGGTGGGAGAAGAGACAGACAATGGAATACTATATGGCCAGCTAAAACGAACGAGCGTCAGATGCAGGCTGCAGTGTGAATGAACCTGCAAGATCTCAGGCCCAGTGAAGGAAGAGACACACAATGGAATACCATACAGCCAGGAAAAGGAATGAGGGTCAGAAGAAGGCTGCGGCATGGGTGAACTTTGAAGTCATCAGGCCAAGTGGGTGAAGAGACAAACAATGGAATACCATAAAGCCAGGAAAAGGAATGAAGGTCAGACGCAGGCTGCGGCATGGGTGAACGTTGAAGACATCAGGCCCAGTGGTAGAAGAGACACACAATGGAATACTATACATCCAGGAAAAGGAATGAGGGTCAGACGCAGGCTGCGGCATGGGTGAACTTTGAAGACATCAGGCCCAGTGGGAGAAGAGACACACAATGGAATACTATACATCCAGAAAAAGGAATGAGGGTCAGATTCAGGCTGCAGGGGGAATGAACCTGGAAGACATCAGGCCCAGTAAGAGAAGAGACACACAATGGAATACTCTACAGGCAGGAAAAGGAA
Organism: Pongo abelii; assembly: GCF_028885655.2. NCBI lineage: Eukaryota > Metazoa > Chordata > Mammalia > Primates > Hominidae > Pongo > Pongo abelii. The sequence goes on from NC_071996.2 coordinate 12,416,959, forward strand.
TGAGGGTCAGACGCAGGCTACAGTGTGAATGAAACTTGAAGTCATCAGGCCCAGTAAGAGAATAAACAGTCAATGGAATACTATACAGCCAGGAAAAGGAATGAGGGACAGACGCAGGCTGCAGCATGGGTGAAAAGTGAAGACACCACGCACAGTGGGAGAAGAGACCCACAACGAAGTACCATATAGCCAGGAAAAAGTATGAGGGTCAGACACAGGCTGCAGTGTGGATGAACCTTGAAGGCATCAGGCCCAGTGAGACAAGAGACACACTATGGAATAGTATACAGCCAGGAAAAGGAATGAGGGTCAGACGCATGCTGCGGCATGGGTGAACGTTGAAGCCATCAGGCCCAGTGGGAGAAGAGACACACAATGGAATACTATACAGCCAGGAAAAGGAATGAGGGTCTGCTGCAGGCTGCGGCATGGGTGAACCTTGAACACATCAGGCCCGGTGGGAGAAGAGAAACACAATGGAATACTATATGGCCAGCTAAAACGAACGAGCGTCAGATGCAGGCTGCAGTGTGAATGAACCTGGAAGATCTCAGGCCCAGTGAAGGAAGAGACACACAATGGAATACCATACTGCGAGGAAAAGGAATGAGGATCAGAGGCAGGCTGCGGCATGGGTGAACTTTGAAGACATGAGGCCCAGTGGGAGAAGAGACAAACAATGGAATAGCATAAAGCCAGGAAAAGGAATGAAGGTCAGACGCAGGCTGCGGCATGGGTGAACCTTGAAGACATCAGGCCCAGTGGTAGAAGAGACACACAATGGAATACTATACATCCAGGAAAAGGAATGAGGGTCAGACGCAGGCTGCGGCATGGGTGAAAAGTTAAGACATCACGCACAGTGGGAGAAGAGACACACAACGAAATACCATATAGCCAGGAAAAGGAATGAGGGTCAGACTCAGGCTGCAGTGTGGATGAACCTTGAAGGCATCAGGCCCAGTGAGACAAGAGACACACTATGGAATAGTATACAGCCAGGAAAAGGAATGAGGGTCAGACGCAGGCTACAGTGTGAATGAAACTTGAAGACATCAGGCCCAGTAAGAGAAGAGACACACAATGGAATACTATATGGCCAGGAAAAGAAATGAATGTCAGATGCAGGCTGCAGTGTGAATGAACGTTGAACACATCAGGCCCAGTGAGAGAAGAGACACACAATGGAATACTACACAGCCAGGAAAAGGAATGAGGGTCATAGGCAGGATGCAGCGTGGACGAACATTCAAGACGTCAGGCCTAGTGAGAGAAGAGACACACAATGGAATACTACACAGCCAGGAGAAGAAATGAGGGTCAGACACAGGCTGCAGTGTTAGTGAACCTGGAAGACATCATGCCCAGTAAGAGAAGACACACACAATGGAATGCTATACAGCCAGTAAAAAGAATGACGGTCAGACACAGGCTGCAGTGTTAATGAACCTTGAAGACATCAAACCCAGTGAGAGAAGAGACACAAAATGGAATACTATAGAGCCAGGAAAAGGAAAGAGGATCAGATGCAGGCTGCAGAGTGAAGGAAATTTGAATACATCAGGCCCAGTGAGAGAAGAGACACGCAATGGAATACTACACAGCCAGGAAAAAGAATGAGGGTCAGAAGCAGGCTGCGGCATGGGTGAACCTTGAAGACAAAAGGCCCAGTGAGAAAAGAGACACACAATGGAATACTATACAGCCAGGAAAAGGAATGAGGGTCAGATGCAGGCTGCGGCATGGGTGAACCTTGAAGACATCAGGCCCGGTGGGAGAAGAGACACACAATGGAATACTATATGGCCAGCAAAAACGAATGAGGCTCAGATGCAGGCTGCAGTGTGAATGAACCTGGAAGATCTCAGGCCCAGTGAAGGAAGAGACACACAATGGAATACCATAGAGCAAGGAAAAGGAAAGAGGTTCAGAAGCAGGCTGCGGCATGGGTGAACACTGAAGACATTAGGCCCAGTGAGAGAAGAGACACACAATGGAATACTATACAGCCAGGAAAAGGAATGAGGGTCAGATGCAGGCTGCGGCATGGGTGAACCTTGAAAACATCAGGCCCGGTGGGAGAAGAGACACACAATGGAATACTATATGTCCAGTTAAAACGAATGAGGGTCAGATGCAGGCTGCAGTGTGAATGAACCTGGAAGATCTCACGCCCAGTGAAGGAAGAGACACACAATGGAATACTATACAGCCAGGAAAAGGAATGAGGGTCAGATGCAGGCTGCGGCATGGGTGAACCTTGAAAACATCAGGCCCGGTGGGAGAAGAGACACACAATGGAATACTATATGTCCAGTTAAAACGAATGAGGGTCAGATGCAGGCTGCAGTGTGAATGAACCTGGAAGATCTCACGCCCAGTGAAGGAAGAGACACACAATGGAATACCATACAGCCAGGAAAAGGAATGAGGTTCAGATGCAGGCTGCGGCATGGGTGAACTTGAAGTCATCAGGCCAAGTGGGAGAAGAGAGAAACAATGGAATCCCATAAAGCCAGGAAAAGGAATGAAGGTCAGACGCAGGCCGCGGCATGGGTGAACCTTGAAGACATCAGGCCCAGTGGTAGAAGAGACACACAATGGAATACTATACATCCAGGAAAAGGAATGAGGGTCAGACGCAGGCTGCGGCATGGGTGAACTTTGAAGACATCAGGCCCGGTGGGAGAAGAGACACACAATGGAATACTATACATCCAGAAAAAGGAATGATGGTCAGATGCAGGCTGCAGTGGGAATGAACCTGGAAGACATCAGGCCCAGTAAGAGAAGAGACACACAATGGAATACTCTACAGACAGGAAAAGGAATGAGGGTCAGACGCAGGCTACAGTGTGAATGAAACTTGAAGTCATCAGGCCCAGTAAGAGAATAAACAGTCAACGGAATACTATACAGCCAGGAAAAGGAATGAGGGTCAGACGCAGGCTGCAGCATGGGTGAAAAGTGAGGACACCACGCACAGTGGGAGAAGAGACCCACAACGAAGTACCATATAGCCAGGAAAAAGTATGAGGGTCAGACACAGGCTGCAGTGTGGATGAACCTTGAAGGCATCAGGCCCATTGAGACAAGAGACACACTATGGAATAGTATACAGCCAGGAAAAGGAATGAGGGTCAGACGCATGCTGCGGCATGGGTGAACGTTGAAGCCATCAGGCCCAGTGGGAGAAGAGACACACAATGGAATACTATACAGCCAGGAAAAGGAATGAGGGTCTGCTGCAGGCTGCGGCATGGGTGAACCTTGAACACATCAGGCCCGGTGGGAGAAGAGACACACAATGGAATACTATATGGCCAGCTAAAACGAACGAGCGTCAGATGCAGGCTGCAGTGTGAATGAACCTGGAAGATCTCAGGCCCAGTGAAGGAAGAGACACACAATGGAATACCATACTGCGAGGAAAAGGAATGAGGGTCAGAGGCAGGCTGCGGCATGGGTGAACATAGGAGACATCAGGCCCAGTGAGAAAAGAGACACGCAATGGAATACTATATAGCTAGGAAAAGGAATGAGGGTCAGATGTAGGCTGCAGTGTGAACGAAACTTGAAGACATCAGGCCCAGTAAGAGAACAGACACTTAATGGAATACTATACAGCCAGGAAAAGGAATGAGGGACAGACCCAGGCTGCGGCATGGGTGACCCGTGAAGACATCAGGCCCACTGGGAGAAGAGACACACAATGAAATACCATAGAGGCAGGAAATGGAATGAGGGTCAGATGCAGGCTGTGTCATGGGTGAACCTTAAAGGCATCAGGCCCAGTGGTAGAAGAGACACACAATGGAATACTATACAGCCGGAAAAAGGAATGAGGGTCAGACGCAGGCTGCGGCATGGGTGAACTTTGAAGACATCATGCCCAATGGGAGGAGAGACACACAATGGAATACTGTAGAGCCAGGAAAAGGAATGAGGGTCAGATTCAGGCTGCAGTGTGAATGAACCTGGAAAATCTCAGGCCCAGTGAGAGAAGAGACGCACAGTGGAACACTATACATCCAGGAAAAGGAATGAGGGTCAGATGCAGGCTGCGGCATGGATTAACCTTGAAGACATCAGGCCCGGTGGGAGAAGAGACAGACAATGGAATACTATATGGCCAGCTAAAACGAACGAGCGTCAGATGCAGGCTGCAGTGTGAATGAACCTGCAAGATCTCAGGCCCAGTGAAGGAAGAGACACACAATGGAATACCATACAGCCAGGAAAAGGAATGAGGGTCAGAAGAAGGCTGCGGCATGGGTGAACTTTGAAGTCATCAGGCCAAGTGGGTGAAGAGACAAACAATGGAATACCATAAAGCCAGGAAAAGGAATGAAGGTCAGACGCAGGCTGCGGCATGGGTGAACGTTGAAGACATCAGGCCCAGTGGTAGAAGAGACACACAATGGAATACTATACATCCAGGAAAAGGAATGAGGGTCAGACGCAGGCTGCGGCATGGGTGAACTTTGAAGACATCAGGCCCAGGAGGGAGAAGAGACACACAATGGAATACTATACATCCAGAAAAAGGAATGAGGGTCAGATTCAGGCTGCAGTGGGAATGAACCTGGAAGACATCAGGCCCAGTAAGAGAAGAGACACACAATGGAATACTCTACAGACAGGAAAAGGAATGAGGGTCAGACGCAGGCTACAGTGTGAATGAAACTTGAAGTCATCAGGCCCAGTAAGAGAATAAACAGTCAATGGAATACTATACAGCCAGGAAAAGGAATGAGGGTCAGACGCAGGCTGCAGCATGGGTGAAAAGTGAGGACACCACGCACAGTGGGAGAAGAGAACCACAACGAAGTACCATATAGCCAGGAAAAAGTATGAGGGTCAGACACAGGCTGCAGTGTGGATGAACCTTGAAGGCATCAGGCCCAGTGAGACAAGAGACACACTATGGAATAGTATACAGCCAGGAAAAGGAATGAGGGTCAGACGCATGCTGCGGCATGGGTGAACGTTGAAGCCATCAGGCCCAGTGGGAGAAGAGACACACAATGGAATACTATACAGCCAGGAAAACGAATGAGGGTCTGCTGCAGGCTGCGGCATGGGTGAACCTTGAACACATCAGGCCCGGTGGGAGAAGAGACACACAATGGAATACTATATGGCCAGCTAAAACGAACGAGCGTCAGATGCAGGCTGCAGTGTGAATGAACCTGGAAGATCTCAGGCCCAGTGAAGGAAGAGACACACAATGGAATACCATACTGCGAGGAAAAGGAATGAGGGTCAGAGGCAGGCTGCGGCATTTGTGAACATAGGAGACATCAGGCCCAGTGAGAAAAGAGACACGCAATGGAATACTATATAGCCAGGAAAAGGAATGAGGGTCAGATGTAGGCTGCAGTGTGAATGAAACTTGAAGACATCAGGCCCAGTAAGAGAACAGACACTTAATGGAATACTACACAGCCAGGAAAAGGAATGAGGGACAGACCCAGGCTGCGGCATGGGTGACCCGTGAAGACATCAGGCCCACTGGGAGAAGAGACACACAATGAAATACCATAGAGCCAGGAAATGGAATGAGGGTCAGATGCAGGCTGTGTCATGGGTGAACCTTAAAGGCATCAGGCCCAGTGTTAGAAGAGACACACAATGGAATTCTATACAGCCGGGAAAAGGAATGAGGGTCAGACGCAGGCTGCGGCATGTGTGAACTTTGAAGACATCATGCCCAATGGGAGGAGAGACACACAATGGAATACTGTAGAGCCAGGAAAAGGAATGAGGGTCAGATTCAGGCTGCAGTGTGAATGAACCTGGAAAATCTCAGGCCCAGTGAGAGAAGAGATGCACAGTGGAAAACTATACATCCAGGAAAAGGAATGAGGGTCAGATGCAGGCTGCGGCATGGATTAACCTTGAAGACATCAGGCCCGGTGGGAGAAGAGACAGACAATGGAATACTATATGGCCAGCTAAAACGAACGAGCGTCAGATGCAGGCTGCAGTGTGAATGAACCTGCAAGATCTCAGGCCCAGTGAAGGAAGAGACACACAATGGAATACCATACAGCCAGGAAAAGGAATGAGGGTCAGAAGAAGGCTGCGGCATGGGTGAACTTTGAAGTCATCAGGCCAAGTGGGTGAAGAGACAAACAATGGAATACCATAAAGCCAGGAAAAGGAATGAAGGTCAGACGCAGGCTGCGGCATGGGTGAACGTTGAAGACATCAGGCCCAGTGGTAGAAGAGACACACAATGGAATACTATACATCCAGGAAAAGGAATGAGGGTCAGACGCAGGTTGCGGCATGGGTGAACTTTGAAGACATCAGGCCCAGTGGGAGAAGAGACACACAATGGAATACTATACATCCAGAAAAAGGAATGAGGGTCAGATGCAGGCTGCAGTGGGAATGAACCTGGAAGACATCAGGCCCAGTAAGAGAAGAGACACACAACGGAATACTATACAGACAGGAAAAGGAATGAGGGTCAGACGCAGGCTACAGTGTGAATGAAACTTGAAGTCATCAGGCACAGTAAGAGAATAAACAGTCAATGGAATACTATACAGCCAGGAAAAGGAATGAGGGTCAGACGCAGGCTGCAGCATGGGTGAAAAGTGAAGACACCACGCACAGTGGGAGAAGAGACCCACAACGAAATACCATATAGCCAGGAAAAAGTATGAGGGTCAGACACAGGCTGCAGTGTGGATGAACCTTGAAGGCATCAGGCCCAGTGAGACAAGAGACACACTATGGAATAGTATACAGCCAGGAAAAGGAATGAGGGTCAGACGCATGCTGCGGCATGGGTGAACGTTGAAGCCATCAGGCCCAGTGGGAGAAGCGACACACAATGGAATACTATACAGCCAGGAAAAGGAATGAGGGTCTGATGCAGGCTGCGGCATGGGTGAACCTTGAACACATCAGGCCCGGTGGGAGAAGAGACACACAATGGAATACTTCACAGCCAGGAAAAGGAATGAGGGTCATAGGCAGGATGCAGCGTGGACGAACATTCAAGACCTCAGGCCTAGTGAGAGAAGAGACACACAATGGAATACTACACAGCCAGGAGAAGAAATGAGGGTCAGACACAGGCTGCAGTGTTAGTGAACCTGGAAGACATCATGCCCAGTAAGAGAAGACACACACAATGGAATGCTATACAGCCAGTAAAAAGAATGACGGTCAGACAAAGGCTGCAGTGTTAATGAACCTTGAAGACATCAAACCCAATGAGAGAAGAGACACAAAATGGAATACTATAGAGCCAGGAAAAGGAAAGAGGATCAGATGCAGGCTGCAGAGTGAAGGAAATTTGAATACATCAGGCCCAGTGAGAGAAGAGACACGCAATGGAATACTACACAGCCAGGAAAAAGAATGAGGGTCAGAAGCAGGCTGCGGCATGGGTGAACCTTGAAGACAAAAGGCCCAGTGAGAAAAGAGACACACAATGGAATACTATACAGCCAGGAAAAGGAATGAGGGTCAGATGCAGGCTGCGGCATGGGTGAACATTGAAGACATCAGGCCCGGTGGGAGAAGAGACACACAATGGAATACTATATGGCCAGCAAAAACGAATGAGGCTCAGATGCAGGCTGCAGTGTGAATGAACTTGGAAGATCTCAGGCCCAGTGAAGGAAGAGACACACAATGGAATACCATAGAGCAAGGAAAAGGAAAGAGGTTCAGAAGCAGGATGCGGCATGGGTGAACACTGAAGACATTAGGCCCAGTGAGAGAAGAGACACACAATGGAATACTATACAGCCAGGAAAAGGAATGAGGTTCAGACGCAGGCTGCGGCATGGGTGAAAATTGAAGACATCCCGCACAGTGGGAGAAGAGACACACAACGAAATACCATATAGCCAGGAAAAGGAATGAGGGTCAGATGCAGGCTGCAGCGTGAGTGAACCTGGAAGACATCAGGCCCAGTAAGAGAAGAGACACACAATGGAATACTATACAGCCAGGAAAAGGAATGAGGGTCAGATGCAGGCTGCGGCATGGGTGAACCTTGAAAACATCAGGCCCGGTGGGAGAAGAGACACACAATGGAATACTATATGGCCAGTTAAAACGAATGAGGGCCAGATGCAGGCTGCAGTGTGAATGAACCTGGAAGATCTCACGCCCAGTGACGGAAGAGAAACACAATGGAATACCATACAGCCAGGAAAAGGAATGAGGGTCAGACGCAGACTGCGGCATGGATGAACTTTGAGGACATCAGGCCCAGTGGGAGAAGAGACAAACAATGGAATACCATAAAGCCAGGAAAAGGAATGAAGGTCAGACGCAGGCTGCGGCATGGGTGAACCTTGAAGACATGAGGCCCAGTGGTAGAAGAGACACACAATGGAATACTATACATCCAGGAAAAGGAATAAGGGTCAGACGCAGGCTGCGGCATGGGTGAACTTTGAAGACATCAGGCCCAGTGGGAGAAGAGACACACAATGGCATACTATACATCCAGGAAAAGCAATGAGGGTCAGATGCAGGCTGTGGCATGGGTGAAAAGTGAAGACATCACGCACAGTGGGAGTAGAGACCCACAACGAAATACCATATAGCCAGGAAAAGGAATGAGGGTCAGACACAGGCTGCAGTGTGGATGAACCTTGAAGGCATCAGGCCCAGTGAGACAAGAGACACACTATGGAATACTATACAGCGAGGAAAAGGAATGAGGGTCAGTGGCAGGCTACAGTGTGAATGAAACTTGAAGACATCAGGCCCAGTAGGAGAATACACACTCAATGGAATGCTATACAGCCAGGAAAATGAATGAGGGTCAGACGCAGGCTGCGGCATGGGTGAACTTTGAAGACATCAGGCCCAGTGGGAGAAGAGACACACAACGAAATACCATATAGCCAGGAAAAGGAATGAGGGTCAGATGCAGGCTGCAGTGTGAATGAAACTGGAAGATCTCAGGCACAGTGAGAGAAGAGACACAAAGTGGAATACTATACAGCCAGGAAAAGGAATGAGGGTCAGATGCAGGCTGCAGTGTGAATGAAACAGGAAGATCTCAGGGACAGTGAGAAAAGAGACACACAGTGGAATACTATACAGCCAGGAAAAGGAATGAGGGTCAGATGCAGGCTGCAGTGTGAAAGAACCTGGAAGACATCAGGCCCAGTAAGAGAAGAGACACACAATGGAATACTATATGGCCAGGAAAAGAAATGAATGTCAGATGCAGGCTGCAGTGTGAATGAACGTTGAACACATCAGGCCCAGTGAGAGAAGAGACACACAATGGAATACTACACAGCCAGGAAAAGTAATGAGGTTCAGAGGCAAGATGCAGCATGGACGAACATTCAAGACCTCAGGCCTAGTGAAAGAAGAGACACTCAATGGAATACTACACAGCCAGGAAAAGAAATGAGGGTCAGACACAGGCTGCAGTGTTAGTGAACCTGGAAGACATCATGCCCAGTAAGAGAAGACACCCACAATGGAATGCTATACAGCCAGTAAAAAGAATGACGGTCCGACACAGGCTGCACTGTTAATGAACCTTGAAGACATCAGACCCAGTGAGAGAAGAGACACATAATGGAATACTATAGAGCCAGGAAAAGGAAAGAGGATCAGACGCAGGCTGCAGAGTGAAGGAAATTTGAATACATCAGGCCCAGTAAGAGAAGAGACACGCAATGGAATACTACACAGCCAGGAAAAAGAATGAGGGTCAGAAGCAGGCTGTGGCATGGGTGAACCTTGAAGACAAAAGGCCCAGTGAGAAAAGAGACACACAATGGAATACTATACAGCCAAGAAAAGGAATGAGGGTCAGATGCAGGCTGCGGCATGGGTGAACCTTGAAGACATCAGGCTTGGTGGGAGAAGAGACACACAATGGAATACTATATGGCCAGCAAAAACGAATGAGGCTCAGATGCAGGCTGCAGTGTGAATGAACCTAGAAGATCTCAGGCCCAGTGAAGGAAGAGACACACAATGGAATACCATAGAGCAAGGAAAAAGAAAGAGGTTCAGAAGCAGGCTGCGGCATGGGTGAACATTGAAGACATTAGGCCCAGTGAGAGAAGAGACACACAATGGAATACTATACAGCCAGGAAAAGGAATGAGGGTCAGATGCAGGCTGCGGCATGGGTGAAAAGTGAAGACATCACGCACAGTGGGAGAAGAGACACACAACGAAATACCATATAACCAGGAATAGGAATGAGGGTCAGACACAGGCTGCAGTGTGGATGAACTTTGAAGGCATCAGGCCCAGTGAGACAAGAGACACACTATGGAATACTATACAGCCAGGAAAAGGAATGAGGGTCAGACGCAGGCTACAGTGTGAATGAAACTTGAAGACATCAGGCCCAGTAAGAGAATACACACTCAATGGAATACTATACATCCAGGAAAAGGAATGAGGGTCAGACTCAGGCCGCGGCATGGGTGAAAAGTGAAGACATCACGCACAGTTGGAGAAGAGACACACAACGAAATACCATATAGCCAGGAAAAGGAATGAGGGTCAGATGCAGGCTGCAGTGTGAATGAAACAGGAAGATCTCAGGCACAGTGAGAGAAGAGACACAAAGTGGAATACTATACAGCCAGGAAAAGGAATGAGGGTCAGATGCAGGCTGCAGTGTGAATGAAGCAGGAAGATCTCAGACACAGTGAGAGAAGAGACACACAGTGGAATACTACACAGCCAGGAAAAGGAATGAGGGTCAGAGGCAGGATGCAGCGTGGACGAACATTCAAGACCTCAGGTCTAGTGAGAGAAGAGACACACAATGGAATACTACACAGCCAGGAAAAGAAATGAGGGTCAGACACAGGCTGCAGTGTTAGTTAACCTAGAAGACATAAGGCCCAGTAAGAGAAGACACACACAACGGAATGCTATACAGCCAGTAAAAAGAATGACGGTCAGACACAAGCTGCAGTGTTAATGAACCTTGAAGTCATCAGACACAGTGAGAGAAGAGACACAAAATGGAATACTATAGAGCCAGGAAAAGGAAAGAGGATCAGATGCAGGCTGCAGAGTGAAGGAAATTTGAATACATGAGGCCCAGTGAGAGAAGAGACACGCAATGGAATACTACACGGCCAGGAAAAAGAATGAGGGTCAGAAGCAGGCTGCGGCATGGGTGAACCTTGAAGACAAAAGGCCCAGTGAGAAAAGAGACACACAATGGAATACTATACAGCCAGGAAAAGGAATGAGGGTCAGACGCTGGATGCATTGTCAATGAAACTTGAAGACATCAGGCCCTGTAAGAGAAGAGACACTCAATGGAATACCATACAGCCAAGAAAAGGAATGAGGGTCAGAAGAAGGCTGCGGCATTGGTGAACTTTGAAGTCATCAGGCCAAGTGGGTGAAGAGACAAACAATGGAATACCATAAAGCCAGGAAAAGGAATGAAGGTCAGACGCAGGCTGCGGCATGGGTGAACCTTGAAGACATCAGGCCCAGTGGTAGAAGAGACACACAGTGGAATACTATACATCCAGGAAAAGGAATGAGGGTCAGACGCAGGCTGCGGCATGGGTGAACTTTGAAGACATCAGGCCCAGTGGGAGAAGAGACACACAATGGAATACTATACATCCAGAAAAAGGAATGAGGGTCAGATTCAGGCTGCAGTGGGAATGAACCTGGAAGACATCAGGCCCAGTAAGAGAAGAGACACACAATGGAATACTCTACAGACAGGAAAAGGAATGAGGGTCAGACGCAGGCTACAGTGTGAATGAAACATGAAGTCATCAGGCCCAGTAAGAGAATAAACAGTCAATGGAATACTATACAGCCAGGAAAAGGAATGAGGGTCAGACGCAGGCTGCAGCATGGGTGAAAATGAAGACACCACGCACAGTGGGAGAAGAGACCCACAACGAAATACCATATAGCCAGGAAAATGTATGAGGGTCAGACACAGGCTGCAGTGTGGATGAACCTTGAGGACATCAGGCCCAGTGAGACAAGAGACACACTATGGAATAGTATACAGCCAGGAAAAGGAATGAGGGTCAGACGCATGCTGCGGCATGGGTGAACGTTGAAGCCATCAGGCCCAGTGGGAGAAGAGACACACAATGGAATACTATACAGCCAGGAAAAGGAATGAGGATCTGATGCAGGCTGCGGCATGGGTGAACCTTGAACACATCAGGCCCGGTGGGAGAAGAGACACACAATGGAATACTATATGGCCAGCTAAAACGAACGAGCGTCAGATGCAGGCTGCAGTGTGAATGAACATGGAAGATCTCAGGCCCAGTGAAGGAAGAGACACACAATGGAATACCATACTGCGAGGAAAAGGAATGAGGGTCAGAAGCAGGCTGTGGCATGGGTGAACATAGGAGACATCAGGCCCAGTGAGAAAAGAGACACGCAATGGAATACTATATAGCCAGGAAAAGGAATGAGGGTCAGATGTAGGCTGCAGTGTGAATGAAACTTGAAGACATCAGGCCCAGTAAGAGAACAGACACTTAATGGAATACTATACAGCCAGGAAAAGGAATGAGGGACAGACCCAGGCTGCGGCATGGGTGACCCGTGAAGACATCAGGCCCACTGGGAGAAGAGACACACAATGAAATACCATAGAGCCAGGAAATGGAATGAGGGTCAGATGCAGGCTGTGTCATGTGTGAACCTTAAAGGCATCAGGCCCAGTGGTAGAAGAGACACACAACGGAATACTATACAGCCGGGAAAAGGAATGAGGGTCAGACGCAGGCTGCGGCATGGGTGAAGTTTGAAGACATCAGGCCCAATGGGAGGAGAGACACACAATGGAATACTGTAGAGCCAGGAAAAGGAATGAGGGTCAGATTCAGGCTGCAGTGTGAATGAACCTGGAAAATCTCAGGCCTAGTGAGAGAAGAGACGCACAGTGGAACACTATACATCCAGGAAAAGGAATGAGGGTCAGATGCAGGCTGCGGCATGGATTAACCTTGAAGACATCAGGCCCGGTGGGAGAAGAGAAAGACTATGGAATACTATATGGCCAGCTAAAACGAACGAGCGTCAGATGCAGGCTGCAGTGTGAATGAACCTGCAAGATCTCAGGCCCAGTGAAGGAAGAGACACACAATGGAATACCATACAGCCAGGAAAAGGAATGAGGGTCAGAAGAAGGCTGCGGCATGGGTGAACTTTGAAGTCATCAGGCCAAGTGGGTGAAGAGACAAACAATGGAATACCATAAAGCCAGGAAAAGGAATGAAGGTCAGACGCAGGCTGCGGCATGGGTGAACCTTGAAGACATCAGGCCCAGTGGTAGAAGAGACACACAATGGAATACTATATGGCCAGCTAAAACGAACGAGCGTCAGATGCAGGCTGCAGTGTGAATGAACCTGGAAGATCTCAGGCCCAGTGAAGTAAGAGACACACAATGGAATACCATACAGCCAGGAAAATTAATGAGGGTCAGAAGCAGGCTGTGGCATGGGTGAACATAGGAGACATCAGGCCCAGTAAGAAAAGAGACACGCAATGGAATACTATACATCCAGGAAAAGGAATGAGGGTCAGATGTAGGCTGCAGTGTGAATGAAACTTGAAGACATCAGGCCCAGTAATAGAACAGACACTTAATGGAATACTATACAGCCAGGAAAAGGAATGAGGGTCAGACGCAGGCTGCGGCATAGGTGAACTTTGAAGGCATCTGGCCCAGTGAGAGAAGAGACGCACAGTGGAATACTATACAGCCAGGAAAAGGAATGAGGGTCAGATGCAGGCTGCAGTGTGAATGAACCTTGAAGACATCAGACACAGTGAGAGAAGAGGCACACAATCGAATACTACACAGCCAAGAAAAGGAAGCCGGGTCAGATGCAGGCTGCAGTGTGAATGAACCTGGAAGATCTCAGGCCCAGTGAGAGAAGAGACACAGAGAGGAATACTATACAGCCAGGAAAAGGAATGAGGGTCAGACGCAGGCTGCGGCATGGGTGAACTTTGAAGACATCAGGCCCAGTGGGAGAAGAGACAAACAATGGAATAGCATAAAGCCAGGAAAAGGAATGAAGGTCAGACGCAGGCTGCGGCATGGGTGAACCTTGAAGACATCAGGCCCAGTGGTAGAAAAGACACACAATGGAATACTATACATCCAGGAAAAGGAATGAGGGTCAGACGCAGGCTGCGGCATGGGTGAACTTTGAAGACATCAGGCCCAGTGGGAGAAGAGACACACAATGGAATACTATACATCCAGAAAAACGAATGAGGGTCAGATGCAGGCTGCAGTGGGAATGAACCTGGAAGACATCAGGCCAAGTAAGAGAAGAGACACACAATGGAATACTATACAGACAGGAAAAGGAATGAGGGTCAGACGCAGGCTACAGTGTGAATGAAACTTGAAGTCATCAGGCACAGTAAGAGAATAAACAGTCAATGGAATACTATACAGCCAGGAAAAGGAATGAGGGTCAGACGCAGGCTGCGGCATGGGTGAAAAGTGAAGACATCACGCACAGTGGGAGAAGAGACACACAACGAAATACCATATAGCCAGGAAAAGGAATGAGGGTCAGACTCAGGCTGCAGTGTGGATGAAACTTGAAGGCATCAGGCCCAGTGAGACAAGAGACAAACTATGGAATAGTATACAGCCAGGAAAAGGAAAGAGGGTCAGACGCAGGCTACAGTGTGAATGAAACTTGAAGACATCAGGCCCAGTAAGAGAATACACACTCAATGGAATACTATACAGCCAGGAAAAGGAATGAGGTTCAGACGCAGGCTGCGGCATGGGTGAAAATTGAAGACGTCACGCAGAGTGGGAGAATAGACACACAACGAAATACCATATAGCCAGGAAAAGGAATGAGGGTCAGATGCAGGCTGCAGTGTGAATGAAACAGGAAGATCTCAGGCACAGTGAGAGAAGGGACACAAAGTGGAATACTATACAGCCAGGAAAAGGAATGAGGGTCAGATGCAGGCTGCAGTGTGAATGAAACAGGAAGATCTCAGGCACAGTGTGAAAAGAGACACACAGTGAAATACTATACAGCCAGGAAAAGGAATGAGGTTCAGATGCAGGCTGCAGTGTGAATGAACCTGGAAGACATCAGGCCCAGTAAGAGAAGAGACACACAATGGAATACTATATGGCCAGGAAAAGAAATGAATGTCAGATGCAGGCTGCAGTGTGAATGAACGTTGAACACATCAGGCCCAGTGAGAGAAGAGACACACAATGGAATACTACACAGCCAGGAAAATGAATGAGGGTCAGAGGCAGGATGCAGCATGGACGAACATTCAAGACCTCAGGCCTAGTGAGAGAAGAGACACACAATGGAATACTACACAGCCAGGAAAAGAAATGAGGGTCAGACACAGGCTGCAGTGTTAGTGAAACTGGAAGACATCAGGCCCAGTAAGAGAAGACACACACAATGGAATGCTATACAGCCAGTAAAAAGAATGACGGTCAGACACAGGCTGCAGTGTTAATGAACCTTGAAGACATCAGACCCAGTGATAGAAGAGACACAAAATGGAATACTATAGAGCCAGGAAAAGGAAAGAGGATCAGATGCAGGCTGCAGAGTGAAGGAAATTTGAATACATGAGGCCCAGTGAGAGAAGAGACACGCAATGGAATACTACACAGCCAGGACAAAGAATGAGGGTCAGAAGCAGGATGCGGCATGTGTGAACCTTGAAGACAAAAGGCGCAGTGAGAAAAGAGACACACAATGGAATACTATACAGCCAGGAAAAGGAATGAGGGTCAGATGCAGGCTGCGGCATGGGTGAACCTTGAAGACATCAGGCTCGGTGGGAGAAGAGACACACAATGGAATACTATATGGCCAGCAAAAACGAATGAGGCTCAGATGCAGGCTGCAGTGTGAATGAACCTGGAAGATCTCAGGCCCAGTGAAGGAAGAGACACACAATGGAATACCATAGAGCAAGGAAAAGGAAAGAGGTTCAGAAGCAGGCTGCGGCATGGGTGAACACTGAAGACATTAGGCCCAGTGAGAGAAGAGACACAAAATGGAATACTATACAGCCAGGAAAAGGAAATAGGGTCAGACGCAGGATGAAGTGTGAACGAAACTTGAGGACATCAGGCCCTGTAAGAGAAGAGACACTCAATGGAATACTACAGAGCTAGGAAAGGGAATGAGGGTCAGATGCAGGCTGCAGCGTGGATGAACCTTCAAGACCTCAGGCC
This sequence comes from Pongo abelii, assembly GCF_028885655.2. Lineage (NCBI taxonomy): Eukaryota > Metazoa > Chordata > Mammalia > Primates > Hominidae > Pongo > Pongo abelii. The sequence continues at coordinate 12,433,184 of NC_071996.2, forward strand.
TACTGAGAGAAGAGACACAAAATGGAATACTAAACAGCCAGGAAAAGGAATGAGGGTCAGACACAGGCTGCAGTGTGAGTGAACCTGGAAGACATCAGGCCCAGTAAGGGAAGAGACACACAATGGAATACTATACAGCCAGGAAAAGGAATGAGGGTCAGATGCAGGCTGCGGCACGGGTGAACCTTGAAAACAGCAGTCCCGCTGGGAGAAGAGACACACAATGGAATACTATATAGCAAGTTAAAACGAATGAGGGTCAGATGCAGGCTGCAGTGTGAATGAACCTGGAAGATCTCACGCCCACTGAAGGGAGAGACACACAATGGAATACCACACAGCCAGGAAAAGGAATGAGGGTGAGACGCAGGCTGCGGCATTGGTGAACTTTGAAGTCATCAGGCCAAGTGGGAGAAGAGACAAACAATGGAATACCATAAAGCCAGGAAAAGGAATGAAGGTCAGATGCAGGCTGCAGTGTGAATGAAACAGGAAGATCTCAGGCACAGTGAGAGAGGAGACACAAACTGGAATACTATACAGCCAGGAAAAGGAATGAGGATCAGATGCAGGCTGCAGTGTGAATGAAACAGGAAGATCTCAGGCACAGTGAGAGAAGAGACACACAGTGGCATACTATACAGCCAGGAAAAGGAATGAGGGTCAGATGCAGGCTGCAGTGTGAATGAAACAGGAAGATCTCAGGCACAGTGAGAAAAGAGACACACAGTGAAATACTATACAGCCAGGAAAAGGAATGAGGGTCAGATGCAGGCTGCAGTGTGAATGAACCTGGAAGACGTCAGGCCCAGTAAGAGAAGAGACACACAATGGAATACTATATGGCCAGGAAAAGAAATGAATGTCAGATGCAGGCTGCAGTGTGAATGAACGTTGAACACATCAGGCCCAGTGAGAGAAGAGACACACAATGGAATACTACACAGCCAGGAAAAGGAATGAGGGTCAGAGGCAGGATGCAGCGTGGACGAACATTCAAGACCTCAGGCCTAGTGAGAGAAGAGACACACAATGGAATACTACACAGCCAGGAAAAGAAATGAGGGTCAGACACAGGCTGCAGTGTTAGTGAAACTGGAAGACATCATGCCCAGTAAGAGAAGACACACACAATGGAATGCTATACAGCCAGTAAAAAGAATGACGGTCAGACACAGGCTGCAGTGTTAATGAACCTTGAAGACATCAGACCCAGTGAGAGAAGAGACACATAATGGAATACTATAGAGCCAGGAAAAGGAAGGAGGATCACATGCAGGCTGCAGAGTGAAGGAAATTTGAATACATGAGGCCCAGTGAGAGAAGAGACACGCAATGGAATAGTACACAGCCAGGAAAAAGAATGAGGGTCAGAAGCAAGCTGCGGCATGGGTGAACCTTGAAGACAAAAGGCCCAGTGAGAAAAGAGACACACAATGGAATACTATACAGCCAGGAAAAGGAATGAGGGTCAGATGCAGGCTGCGGCATGGGTGAACCTTGAAGACATCAGGCTCGGTGGGAGAAGAGACACACAATGGAATACTATATGGCCAGCAAAAACGAATGAGGCTCAGATGCAGGCTGCAGTGTGAATGAACCTGGAAGATCTCAGGCCCAGTGAAGGAAGAGACACACAATGGAATACCATAGAGCAAGGAAAAGGAAAGAGGTTCAGAAGCAGGCTGCGGCATGGGTGAACATTGAAGACATCAGGCCCAGTGAGAGAAGAGACGCACAATGGAATACTATACAGCCAGGAAAAGGAATGAGGGTCAGACGCAGGGTACAATGTGAATGAAACTTGAAGACATCAGGCCCAGTAAGAGAATAAACAGTCAATGGAATACTATACAGCCAGGAAAAGGAGTGAGGGTCAGATGCAGGCTGCGGCATGGGTGAAAAGTGAAGACATCACGCACAGTGGGAGAAGAGACACACAACGAAATACCATATAACCAGGAAAAGGAATGAGGGTCAGACGCAGGCTACAGTGTGGATGAACCTTGAAGGCATCAGGCCCAGTGAGACAAGAGACACACTATGGAATACTATACAGCCAGGAGAAGGAATGAGGGTCAGATGCAGGCTGCAGTGTGAATGAAACAGGAAGATCTCAGGCACAGTGAGAAAAGAGACACACAGTGGAATACTATACAGCCAGGAAAAGGAATGAGGGTCAGATGCAGGCTGCAGTGTGAATGAACCTGGAAGACATCAGGCCCAGTAAGAGAAGAGACACACAATGGAATACTATATGGCCAGGAAAAGAAATGAATGTCAGATGCAGGCTGCAGTGTGAATGAACGTTGAACACATCAGGCCCAGTGAGAGAAGAGACACACAATGGAATACTACACAGCCAGGAAAAGGAATGAGGGTCAGAGGCAGGATGCAGCGTGGACGAACATTCAAGACCTCAGGCCTAGTGAGAGAAGAGACACACAATGGAATACTACACAGCCAGGAAAAGAAATGGGGGTCAGACACAGGCTGCAGTGTTAGTGAAACTGGAAGACATCATGCCCAGTAAGAGAAGACACACACAATGGAATGCTATACAGCCAGTAAAAAGAATGACGGTCAGACACAGGCTGCAGTGTTAATGAACCTTGAAGACATCAGACCCAGTGAGAGAAGAGACACAAAATGGAATACTATAGAGCCAGGAAAAGGAAAGAGGATCAGATGCAGGCTGCAGAGTGAAGGAAATTTGAATACATGAGGCCCAGTGAGAGAAGAGACACGCAATGGAATACTACACAGCCAGGACAAAGAATGAGGGTCAGAAGCAGGATGCGGCATGTGTGAACCTTGAAGACAAAAGGCGCAGTGAGAAAAGAGACACACAATGGAATACTATACAGCCAGGAAAAGGAATGAGGGTCAGATGCAGGCTGCGGCATGGGTGAACCTTGAAGACATCAGGCTTGGTGGGAGAAGAGAAACACAACGGAATACTATATGGCCAGCAAAAACGAATGAGGCTCAGATGCAGGCTGCAGTGTGAATGAACCTGGAAGATCTCAGGCCCAGTGAAGGAAGAGACACACAATGGAATACCATAGAGCAAGGAAAAGGAAAGAGGGTCAGAAGCAGGCTGCGGCATGGGTGAACCTTGAAGACAAAAGGCCCAGTGAGAAAAGAGACACACAATGGAATACTATACAGCCAGGAAAAGGAATGAGGGTCAGACACAGGCTGCAGTGTGAGTGAACCTGGAAGACATCAGGCCCAGTAAGAGAAGAGACACACAATGGAATACTATACATCCAGGAAAAGGAATGAGGGTCAGATGCAGGCTGCGGCATGGGTGAACCTTGAAAACATCAGGCCCGGTGGGAGAAGAGACACACAATGGAATACTATATGTCCAGTTAAAATGAATGAGGGTCAGATGCAGGCTGCAGTGTGAATGAACCTGGAAGATCTCACGCCCAGTGAAGGAAGAGACACACACTGGAATACCATACAGCCAGGAAAAGGAATGAGGTTCAGATGCAGGCTGCGGCATGGGTGAACTTTGAAGTCATCAGGCCAAGTGGGAGAAGAGAGAAACAATGGAATACCATAAAGCCAGGAAAAGGAATGAAGGTCAGACGCAGGCTGCGGCATGGGTGAACCTTGAAGACATCAGGCCCAGTGGTAGAAGAGACACACAATGGAATACTATACATCCAGGAAAAGGAATGAGGGTCAGACGCAGGCTACGGCATGGGTGAACTTTGAAGACATCAGGCCCGGTGGGAGAAGAGACACACAATGGAATACTATACATCCAGAAAAAGGAATGAGGTCACATGCAGGCTGCAGTGGGAATGAACCTGGAAGACATCAGGCCCAGTAAGAGAAGAGACACACAATGGAATACTCTACAGACAGGAAAAGGAATGAGGGTCAGACGCAGGCTACAGTGTGAATGAAACTTGAAGTCATCAGGCCCAGTAAGAGAATAAACAGTCAATGGAATACTATACAGCCAGGAAAAGGAATGAGGGTCAGACGCAGGCTGCGGCATGGGTGAAAAGTGAAGACATCACGCACAGTGGGAGAAGAGACCCACAACGAAATACCATATAGCCAGGAAAAAGTATGAGGGTCAGACACATGCTGCAGTGTGGATGAACCTTGAAGGCATCAGGCCCAGTGAGACAAGAGACACACTATGGAATAGTATACAGCCAGGAAAAGGAATGAGGGTCAGACGCATGCTGCGGCATGGGTGAACGTTGAAGCCATCAGGCCCAGTGGGAGAAGAGACACACAATGGAATACTATACAGCCAGGAAAAGGAATGAGGGTCTGCTGCAGGCTGTGGCATGGGTGAACCTTGAACACATCAGGCCCGGTGGGAGAAGAGACACACAATGGAATACTATATGGCCAGTTAAACGAACGAGCGTCAGATGCATGCTGCAGTGTGAATGAACCTGGAAGATCTCAGGCCCAGTGAAGGAAGAGACACACAATGGAATACCATACTGCGAGGAAAAGGAATGAGGGTCAGAGGCAGGCTGCGGCATGGGTGAACATAGGAGACATCAGGCCCAGTGAGAAAAGAGACACGCAATGGAATACTATATAGCCAGGAAAAGGAATGAGGGTCAGATGTAGGCTGCAGTGTGAATGAAACTTGAAGACATCAGGCCCAGTAAGAGAACAGACACTTAATGGAATACTATACAGCCAGGAAAAGGAATGAGGGACAGACCCAGGCTGCGGCATGGGTGACCCGTGAAGACATCAGGCCCACTGGGAGAAGAGACACACAATGAAATACCATAGAGCCAGGAAATGGAATGAGGGTAGGATGCAGGCTGTGTCATGTGTGAACCTTAAAGGCATCAGGCGCAGTGTTAGAAGAGACACACAATGGAATACTATACAGCCGGGAAAAGGAATGAGGGTCAGACGCAGGCTGCGGCATGGGTGAACTTTGAAGACATCAGGCCCAATGGGAGGAGAGACACACAATGGAATACTGTAGAGCCAGGAAAAGGAATGAGGGTCAGATTCAAGCTGCAGTGGGAATGAAGCTGGAAAATCTCAGGCCCAGTGAGAGAAGAGATGCACAGTGGAACACTGTACATCCAGGAAAAGGAATGAGGGTCAGATGCAGGCTGCGGCATGGATTAACCTTGAAGACATCAGGCCCGGTGGGAGAAGAGACAGACAATGGAATACTATATGGCCAGCTAAAACGAACGAGCGTCAGATGCAGGCTGCAGTGTGAATGAACCTGCAAGATCTCAGGCCCAGTGAAGGAAGAGACACACAATGGAATACCATACAGCCAGGAAAAGGAATGAGGGTCAGAAGAAGGCTGCGGCATGGGTGAACTTTGAAGTCATCAGGCCAAGTGGGTGAAGAGACAAACAATGGAATACCATAAAGCCAGGAAAAGGAATGAAGGTCAGACGCAATCTGCGGCATGGGTGAACCCTGAAGACATCAGGCCCAGTGGTAGAAGAGACACACAATGGAATACTATACATCGAGGAAAAGGAATGAGGGTCAGACGCAGGCTGCGGCATGGGTGAACTTTGAAGACATCAGGCCCAGTGGGAGAAGAGACACACAATGGAATACTATACATCCAGAAAAAGGAATGAGGGTCAGATTCAGGCTGCAGTGGGAATGAACCTGGAAGACATCAGGCTCAGTAAGAGAAGAGACACACAATGGAATACTATACAGACAGGAAAAGGAATGAGGGTCAGACGCAGGCTACAGTGTGAATGAAACTTGAAGTCATCAGGCCCAGTAAGAGAATAAACAGTCAATGGAATACTATACAGCCAGGAAAAGGAATGAGGGTCAGACGCAGGCTGCAGCATGGGTGAAAAGTGAAGACACCATGCACAGTGGGAGAAGAGACCCACAACGAAATACCATATAGCCAGGAAAAAGTATGAGGGTCAGACACAGGCTGCAGTGTGGATGAACCTTGAAGGCATCAGGCCTAGTGAGACAAGAGACACACTATGGAATAGTATACAGCCAGGAAAAGGAATGAGGGTCAGACGCATGCTGCGGCATGGGTGAACGTTGAAGCCATCAGGCCCAGTGGGAGAAGAGACACACAATGGAATACTATACAGCCAGGAAAAGGAATGAGGGTCTGCTGCAGGCTGCGGCATGGGTGAACCTTGAACACATCAGGCCCGGTGGGAGAAGAGACACACAATGGAATACTATATGGCCAGCTAAAACGAACGAGCGTCAGATGCAGGCTGCAGTGTGAATGAACCTGGAAGATCTCAGGCCCAGTGAAGTAAGAGACACACAATGGAATACCATACAGCCAGGAAAATTAATGAGGGTCAGAAGCAGGCTGTGGCATGGGTGAACATAGGAGACATCAGGCCCAGTAAGAGAATAAACAGTCAATGGAATACTATACAGCCAGGAAAAGGAATGAGGGTCAGATGCAGGCTGCGGCATGGGTGAAAAGTGAAGACATCACGCACAGTGGAAGAAGAGACACACAACGAAATACCATATAACCAGGAAAAGGAATGAGGGTCAGACGCAGGCTACAGTGTGGATGAACCTTGAAGGCATCAGGCCCAGTGAGAGAAGAGACACACTACGGAATACTATACAGCCAGGAAAAGGAATGAGGGTCAGATGCAGGCTGCAGTGTGAAAGAAACTTGAAGACATCAGGCCCAGTAATAGAACAGACACTTAATATAATACTATACAGCCAGAAAAAGGAATGAGGGTCAGACGCAGGCTGCGGCATAGGTGAACTTTGAAGGCATCAGGCCCAGTGAGAGAAGAGACGCACAGTGGAATACTATACAGCCAGGAAATGGAATGAGGGTCAGATGCTGGCTGCAGTGTGAATGAACCTTGAAGACATCAGACCCAGTGAGAGAAGAGGCACACAATCGAATACTACACAGCCAAGAAAAGGAAGCCGGGTCAGATGCAGGCTGCAGTGTGAATGAACCTGGAAGATCTCAGGCCCAGTGAGAGAAGAGACACAGAGAGGAATACTATACAGCCAGGAAAAGGAATGAGGGTCAGACGCAGGCTGCGGCATGGGTGAACTTTGAAGACATCAGGCCCAGTGGGAGAAGAGACAAACAAGGGAATAGCATAAAGCCAGGAAAAGGAATGAAGGTCAGACGCAGGCTGCGGCATGGGTGAACCTTGAAGACATAAGGCCCAGTGGTAGAAGAGACACACAATGGAATACTATACATCCAGGAAAAGGAATGAGGGTCAGACGCAGGCTGCGGCATGGGTGAAAAGTTAAGACATCACGCACAGTGGGAGAAGAGACACACAACGAAATACCATATAGCCAGGAAAAGGAATGAGTGTCAGACTCAGGCTGCAGTGTGGATGAACCTTGAAGGCATCAGGCCCAGTGAGACAAGAGACACACTATGGAATAGTATACAGCCAGGAAAAGGAATGAGGGTCAGACGCAGGCTACAGTGTGAATGAAACTTGAAGACATCAGGCCCAGTAAGAGAATGCACACTCAATGGAATACCATATAGCCAGGAAAAGGAATGAGGGTCAGATGCAGGCTGCAGTGTGAATGAAACAGGAAGATCTCAGGCACAGTGAGAGAAGAGTCACAAAGTGGAATACTATACAGCCAGGAAAAGGAATGAGGGTCAGATGCAGGCTGCGGCATGGGTGAACCTTGAAGACATCAGGCTCGGTGGGAGAAGAGACACACAATGGAATACTATATGGCCAGCAAAAACGAATGAGGCTCAGATGCAGGCTGCAGTGTGAATGAACCTGGAAGATCTCAGGCCCAGTGAAGGAAGAGACACACGATGGAATACCATAGAGCAAGGAAAAGGAAAGAGTTTCAGAAGCAGGCTGCGGCATGTGTGAACATTGAAGACATCAGGCCCTGTAAGAGAAGAGACACTCAATGGAACACTACAGAGCCAGGAAAGGGAATGAGGGTCAGATGCAGGCTGCAGCGTGGATGAACCTTCAAGACCTCAGGCTTAGTGAGGAAAGAGACACACAATGGAATACTAAAATCCAGGAAGAGGAATGAGGGTCAGACACAGGCTGCACTGTGAGTGAACCTGGAAGACATCAGGCCCAGTAAGAGAAGAGACACACAATGGAATACTATACAGACAGAAAAGGAATGAGGGTCAGACGCACGTTACAGTGTGAATGAAACTTGAAGACATCAGGCCCAGTAAGAGAATAAACAGTCAATGGAATACTATACAGCCAGGAAAAGGAATGAGGGTCAGATGCAGGCTGCGGCATGGGTGAAAAGTGAAGACATCACGCACAGTGGGAGAAGAGACACACAACGAAATACCATATAACCAGGAAAAGGAAAGAGGTTCAGACACAGGCTGCAGTGTGGATGAACTTTGAAGGCATCAGGCCCAGTGAGACAAGAGACACACTATGGAATACTATACAGCCAGGAAAAGGAATGAGGGTCAGACGCAGGCTACAGTGTGAATGAAACTTGAAGACATCAGGCCCAGTAAGAGAATACACACTCAATGGAATACTATACATCCAGGAAAAGGAATGAGGGTCAGGCGCAGGCTGCGGCATGGGTGAAAAGTGAAGACATCACGCACAGTTGGAGAAGAGACACACAACGAAATACCATATAGCCAGGAAAAGGAATGAGGGTCAGATGCAGGCTGCAGTGTGAATGAAACAGGAAGATCTCAGGCACAGTGAGAGAAGAGTCACAAAGTGGAATACTATACAGCCAGGAAAAGGAATGAGGGTCAGATGCAGGCTGCAGTGTGAATGAACCTGGAAGACATCAGGCCCAGTAAGAGAAGAGACACACAATGGAATACTATATGGCCAGGAAAAGAAATGAATATCAGATGCAGGCTGCAGTGTGAATGAACTTTGAACACATCAGGCCCAGTGAGAGAAGAGACACACAATGGAATACTACACAGCCAGGAAAAGGAATGAGGGTCAGAGGCAGGATGCAGCGTGGACGAACATTCAAGACCTCCGGTCTAGTGAGAGAAGAGACACACAATGGAATACTACACAGCCAGGAAAAGAAATGAGGGTCAGACACAGGCTGCAGTGTTAGTTAACCTAGAAGACATAAGGCCCAGAAAGAGAAGACACACACAACGGAATGCTATACAGCCTTTAAAAGGAATGACGGTCAGACACAAGCTGCAGTGTTAATGAACCTTGAAGTCATCAGACACAGTGAGAGAAGAGACACAAAATGGAATACTATACAGCCAGGAAAAGGAAAGAGGATCAGATGCAGGCTGCAGAGTGAAGGAAATTTGAATACATGAGGCCCAGTGAGAGAAGAGACACGCAATGGAATACTACACGGCCAGGAAAAGAATGAGGGTCAGAAGCAGGCTGCGGCATCGGTGAACCTTGAAGACAAAAGGCCCAGTGAGAAAAGAGACACACAATGGAATACTATACAGCCAGGAAAAGGAATGAGGGTCAGATGCAGGCTGCGGCATGGGTGAACCTTGAAGACATCAGGCCCGGTGGGAGAAGAGACACACAATGGAATACTATATGGCCAGCAAAAACGAATGAGGCTCAGATGCAGGCTGCAGTGTGAATGAACCTGGAAGATCTCAGGCCCAGTGAAGGAAGAGACACACAATGGAATACCATAGAGCAAGGAAAAGGAAAGAGGTTCAGAAGCAGGCTGCGGCATGGGTGAACACTGAAGACATTAGGCTCAGTGAGAGAAGAGACACACAATGGAATACTATACAGCCAGGGAAAGGAATGAGGGTCAGACGCAGGATGCAGTGTGAATGAAACTTGAGGACATCAGGCCCTGTAAGAGAAGAGACACTCAATGGAATACTACAGAGCCAGGAAAGGGAATGAGGGTCAGATGCAGGCTGCAGCGTGGATGAACCTTCAAGACCTCAGGCCTAGTGAGAGAAGAGACACAAAACGGAATACTAAACAGCCAGGAAAAGGAATGAGGGTCAGACACAGGCTGCAGTGTGAGTGAACCTGGAAGACATCAGGCCCAGTAAGGGAAGAGACACACAATGGAATACTATACAGCCAGGAAAAGGAATGAGGGTCAGATGCAGGCTGCGGCACGGGTGAAAGTTGAAAACATCAGGCCCGGTGGGAGAAGAGACACACAATGGAATACCATATAGCCAGTTAAAACGAATGAGGGTCAGATGCAGGCTGCTGTGTGAACGAACCTGGAAGATCTCACGCCCAGTGAAGGAAGAGACACACAATGGAATACCACACAGCCAGGAAAAGGAATGAGGGTCAGACGCAGGCTGCGGCATGGGTGAACTTTGAAGTCATCAGGCCAAGTGGGAGAAGAGACAAACAATGGAATACCATAAAGCCAGGAAAAGGAATGAAGGTCAGACGAGGGCTGCGGCATGGGTGAACATTGAAGACATCAGGCCCAGTGGTAGAAGAGACACACAATGGAATACTATACATCCAGGAAAAGGAATGAGGGTCAGACGCAGGCTGCGGCATGGGTGAACTTTGAAGACATAAAGCCCAGTTTGATAAGAGACACACAATGGAATACTATACATCCAGAAAAAGGAATGAGGGTCAGATGCAGGCTGCAGTGGGAATGAACCTGGAAGACATCAGGCCCAGTAAGAGAAGAGACACACAATGGAATACTATACAGACAGGAAAAGGAATGAGGGTCAGACGCAGGCTACAGTGTGAATGAAACTTGAAGTCATCAGGCCCAGTAAGAGAATAAACAGTCAATGGAATAGTATACAGCCAGGAAAAGGAATGAGGGTCAGACGCAGGCTGCGGCATGGGTGAAAAGGGAAGACATCACGCACAGTGGGAGAAGAGACACACAACGAAATACCATATAGCCAGGAAAAGGAATGAGGGTCAGACTCAGGCTGCAGTGTGGATGAACCTTGAAGGCATCAGGCCCAGTGAGACAAGAGACACACTATGGAATAGCATACAGCCAGGAAAAGGAAAGAGGGTCAGACGCAGGCTACAGTGTGAATGAAACTTGAAGACATCAGGCCCAGTAAGAGAATACACACTCAATGGAATACTATACAGCCAGGAAAAGGAAGGAGGTTCAGACGCAGGCTGAGGCATGGGTGAAAATTGAAGACATCACGCAGAGTGGGAGAATAGACACACAACGAAATACCATATAGCCAGGAAAAGGAATGAGGGTCAGATGCAGCCTGCAGTGTGAATGAAACAGGAAGATCTCAGGCACAGTGAGAGAAGAGACACAATGTGGAATACTATACAGCCAGGAAAAGGAATGAGGGTCAGATGCAGGCTGCAGTGTGAATGAAACAGGAAGATCTCAGGCACAGTGAGAAAAGAGACACACAGTGGAATTCTATACAGCCAGGAAAAGGAATGAGGGTCAGATGCAGGCTGCAGTGTGAATGAACCTGGAAGACATCAGGCCCAGTAAGAGAAGAGACACACAATGGAATACTATATGGCCAGGAAAAGAAATGAATGCCAGATGCAGGCTGCAGTGTGAATGAACGTTGAACACATCAGGCCCAGTGAGAGAAGAGACACACAATGGAATACTACACAGCCAGGAAAAGGAATGAGGGTCAGAGGCAGGATGCAGCATGGACGAACATTCAAGACCTCAGGCCTAGTGAGAGAAGAGACACACAATGGAATACTACACAGCCAGGAAAAGAAATGAGGGTCAGACACAGGCTGCAGTGTTAGTGAACCTGGAAGACATCATGCCCAGTAAGAGAAGACACACACAATGGAATGCTATACAGCCAGTAAAAAGAATGACAGTCAGACACAGGCTGCAGTGTTAATGAACCTTGAAGTCATCAGACCCAGTGAGAGAAGAGACACAAAATGGAATACTATAGAGCCAGGAAAAGGAAAGAGGATCAGATGCAGGCTGCAGAGTGAAGGAAATTTGAATACATGAGGCCCAGTGAGAGAAGAGACACGCAATGGAATACTACACAGCCAGGAAAAAGAATGAGGGTCAGAAGCAGGCTGCGGCATGGGTGAACCTTGAAGACAAAAGGCGCAGTGAGAAAAGAGACACACAATGGAATACTATACAGCCAGGAAAAGGAATGAGGGTCAGATGCAGGCTGCGGCATGGGTGAACCTTGAAGACATCAGGCTCGGTGGGAGAAGAGACACACAATGGAATACTATATGGCCAGCAAAAACGAATGAGGCTCAGATGCAGGCTGCAGTGTGAATGAACCTGGAAGATCTCAGGCCCAGTGAAGGAAGAGACACACAATGGAATACCATAGAGCAAGGAAAAGGAAAGAGTTTCAGAAGCAGGCTGCGGCATGTGTGAACATTGAAGACATCAGGCCTTGTAAGAGAAGAGACACTCAATGGAACACTACAGAGCCAGGAAAGGGAATGAGGGTCAGATGCAGGCTGCAGCGTGGATGAACCTTCAAGACCTCAGGCTTAGTGAGGAAAGAGACACACAATGGAATACTAAAAAGCCAGGAAAAGGAATGAGGGTCAGACACAGGCTGCACTGTGAGTGAACCTGGAAGACATCAGGCCCAGTAAGAGAAGAGACACACAATGGAAAACTATACAGACAGAAAAGGAATGAGGGTCAGACGCACGTTACAGTGTGAATGAAACTTGAAGACATCAGGCCCAGTAAGAGAATAAACAGTCAATGGAATACTATACAGCCAGGAAAAGGAATGAGGGTCAGATGCAGGCTGCGGCATGGGTGAAAAGTGAAGACATCACGCACAGTGGGAGAAGAGACACACAACGAAATACCATATAACCAGGAAAAGGAAAGAGGTTCAGACACAGGCTGCAGTGTGGATGAACTTTGAAGGCATCAGGCCCAGTGAGACAAGAGACACACTATGGAATACTATACAGCCAGGAAAAAGAATGAGGGTCAGACGCAGGCTACAGTGTGAATGAAACTTGAAGACATCAGGCCCAGTAAGAGAATACACACTCAATGGAATACTATACATCCAGGAAAAGGAATGAGGGTCAGGCGCAGGCTGCGGCATGGGTGAAAAGTGAAGACATCACGCACAGTTGGAGAAGAGACACACAACGAAATACCATATAGCCAGGAAAAGGAATGAGGGTCAGATGCAGGCTGCAGTGTGAATGAAACAGGAAGATCTCAGGCACAGTGAGAGAAGAGTCACAAAGTGGAATACTATACAGCCAGGAAAAGGAATGAGGGTCAGATGCAGGCTGCAGTGTGAATGAACCTGGAAGACATCAGGCCCAGTAAGAGAAGAGACACACAATGGAATACTATATGGCCAGGAAAAGAAATGAATATCAGATGCAGGCTGCAGTGTGAATGAACGTTGAACACATCAGGCCCAGTGAGAGAAGAGACACACAATGGAATACTACACAGCCAGGAAAAGGAATGAGGGTCAGAGGCAGGATGCAGCGTGGACGAACATTCAAGACCTCAGGTCTAGTGAGAGAAGAGACACACAATGGAATACTACACAACCAGGAAAAGAAATGAGGGTCAGACACAGGCTGCAGTGTTAGTTAACCTAGAAGACATAAGGCCCAGTAAGAGAAGACACACACAACGGAATGCTATACAGCCAGTAAAAAGAATGACGGTCAGACACAAGCTGCAGTGTTAATGAACCTTGAAGTCATCAGACACAGTGAGAGAAGAGACACAAAATGGAAGAGTATACAGCCAGGAAAAGGAAAGAGGATCAGATGCAGGCTGCAGAGTGAAGGAAATTTGAATACATGAGGCCCAGTGAGAGAAGAGACACGCAATGGAATACTACACGGCCAGGAAAAGAATGAGGGTCAGAAGCAGGCTGCGGCATGGGTGAACCTTGAAGACAAAAGGCCCAGTGAGAAAAGAGACACACAATGGAATACTATACAGCCAGGAAAAGGAATGAGGGTCAGATGCAGGCTGCGGCATGGGTGAACCTTGAAGACATCAGGCCCGGTGGGAGAAGAGACACACAATGGAATACTATATGTCCAGCAAAAACGAATGAGGCTCAGATGCAGGCTGCAGTGTGAATGAACCTGGAAGATCTCAGGCCCAGTGAAGGAAGAGACACACAATGGAATACCATAGAGCAAGGAAAAGGAAAGAGGTTCAGAAGCAGGCTGCGGCATGGGTGAACACTGAAGACATTAGGCTCAGTGAGAGAAGAGACACACAATGGAATACTATACAGCCAGGGAAAGGAATGAGGGTCAGACGCAGGATGCAGTGTGAATGAAACTTGAGGACATCAGGCCCTGTAAGAGAAGAGACACTCAATGGAATACTACAGAGCCAGGAAAGGGAATGAGGGTCAGATGCAGGCTGCAGCGTGGATGAACCTTCAAGACCTCAGGCCTAGTGAGAGAAGAGACACAAAACGGAATACTAAACAGCCAGGAAAAGGAATGAGGGTCAGACACAGGCTGCAGTGTGAGTGAACCTGGAAGACATCAGGCCCAGTAAGGGAAGAGACACACAATGTAATACTATACAGCCAGGAAATGGAATGAGGGTGAGATGCAGGCTGCGGCACGGGTGAAAGTTGAAAACATCAGGCCCGGTGGGAGAAGAGACACACAATGGAATACCATATAGCCAGTTAAAACGAATGAGGGTCAGATGCAGGCTGCTGTGTGAACGAACCTGGAAGATCTCACGCCCAGTGAAGGAAGAGACACACAATGGAATACCACACAGCCAGGAAAAGGAATGAGGGTCAGACGCAGGCTGCGGCATGGGTGAACTTTGAAGTCATCAGGCCAAGTGGGAGAAGAGACAAACAATGGAATACCATAAAGCCAGGAAAAGGAATGAAGGTCAGACGAGGGCTGCGGCATGGGTGAACCTTGAAGACATCAGGCCCAGTGGTAGAAGAGACACACAATGGAATACTATACATCCAGGAAAAGGAATGAGGGTCAGACGCAGGCTGCGGCATGGGTGAACTTTGAAGACATAAAGCCCAGTTTGATAAGAGACACACAATGGAATACTATACATCCAGAAAAAGGAATGAGGGTCAGATGCAGGCTGCAGTGGGAATGAACCTGGAAGACATCAGGCCCAGTAAGAGAAGAGACACACAATGGAATACTATACAGACAGGAAAAGGAATGAGGGTCAGACGCAGGCTACAGTGTGAATGAAACTTGAAGTCATCAGGCCCAGTAAGAGAATAAACAGTCAATGGAATACTATACAGCCAGGAAAAGGAATGAGGGTCAGACGCAGGCTGCGGCATGGGTGAAAAGGGAAGACATCACGCACAGTGGGAGAAGAGACACACAACGAAATACCATATAGCCAGGAAAAGGAATGAGGGTCAGACTCAGGCTGCAGTGTGGATGAACCTTGAAGGCATCAGGCCCAGTGAGACAAGAGACACACTATGGAATAGTATACAGCCAGGAAAAGGAAAGAGGGTCAGACGCAGGCTACAGTGTGAATGAAACTTGAAGACATCAGGCCCAGTAAGAGAATACACACTCAATGGAATACTATACAGCCAGGAAAAGGAATGAGGTTCAGACGCAGGCTGCGGCATGGGTGAAAATTGAAGACATCACGCAGAGTGGGAGAATAGACACACAACGAAATACCATATAGCCAGGAAAAGGAATGAGGGTCAGATGCAGGCTGCAGTGTGAATGAAACAGGAAGATCTCAGGCACAGTGAGAGAAGAGACACAATGTGGAATACTATACAGCCAGGAAAAGGAATGAGGGTCAGATGCAGGCTGCAGTGTGAATGAAACAGGAAGATCTCAGGCACAGTGAGAAAAGAGACACACAGTGAAATACTATACAGCCAGGAAAAGGAATGAGGGTCAGATGCAGGCTGCAGTGTGAATGAACCTGGAAGACATCAGGCCCAGTAAGAGAAGAGACACACAATGGAATACTATATGGCCAGGAAAAGAAATGAATGTCAGATGCAGGCTGCAGTGTGAATGAACGTTGAACACATCAGGCCCAGTGAGAGAAGAGACACACAATGGAATACTACACAGCCAGGAAAAGGAATGAGGGTCAGAGGCAGGATGCAGCGTGGACGAACATTCAAGACCTCAGGCCTAGTGAGAGAAGAGACACACAATGGAATACTACACAGCCAGGAAAAGAAATGAGGGTCAGACACAGGCTGCAGTGTTAGTGAACCTGGAAGACATCATGCCCAGTAAGAGAAGACACACACAATGGAATGCTATACAGCCAGTAAAAAGAATGACGGTCAAACACAGGCTGCAGTGTTAATGAACCTTGAAGACATCAGACCCAGTGAGAGAAGAGACACATAATGGAATACTATAGAGCCGGGAAAAGGAAAGAGGATCACATGCAGGCTGCAGAGTGAAGGAAATTTGAATACATGAGGCCCAGTGAGAGAAGAGACACGCAATGGAATACTACACAGCCAGGAAAAAGAATGAGGGTCAGAAGCAGGCTGCGGCATGGGTGAAACTTGAAGACAAAAGGCCCAGTGAGAAAAGAGACACACAGGGGAATACTATACAGCCAGGAAAAGGAATGAGGGTCAGATGCAGGCTGCGGCATGGGTGAACCTTGAAGACATCAGGCTCGGTGGGAGAAGAGACACACAATGGAATACTATATGGCCAGCAAAAACGAATGAGGCTCAGATGCAGGCTGCAGTGTGAATGAACCTGGAAGATCTCAGGCCCAGTGAAGGAAGAGACACACAATGGAATACCATAGAGCAAGGAAAAGTAAAGAGGTTCAGAAGCCGGCTGTGGCATGGGTGAACATTGAAGACATCAGGCCCAGTGAGAGAAGAGACACACAATGGAATACTATACAGCCAGGAAAAGGAATGAGGGTCAGACGCAGGGTACAGTGTGAATGAAACTTGAAGACATCAGGCCCAGTAAGAGAATAAACAGTCAATGGAATACTATACAGCCAGGAAAAGGAATGAGGGTCAGATGCAGGCTGCGGCATGGGTGAAAAGTGAAGACATCACGCACAGTGGGAGAAGAGACACACAACGAAATACCATATAACCAGGAAAAGGAATGAGTGTCAGACGCAGGCTACAGTGTGGATGAACCTTGAAGGCATCAGGCCCAGTGAGACAAGAGACACACTATGGAATACTATACTGCCAGGAAAAGGAATGAGGGTCAGATGCAGGCTGCAGTGTGAATGAAACAGGAAGATCTCAGGCACAGTGAGAAAAGAGACACACAGTGGAATTCTATACAGCCAGGAAAAGGAATGAGGGTCAGATGCAGGCTGCAGTGTGAATGAACCTGGAAGACATCAGGCCCAGTAAGAGAAGAGACACATAATGGAATACTATATGGCCAGGAAAAGAAATGAATGCCAGATGCAGGCTGCAGTGTGAATGAACGTTGAACACATCAGGCCCAGTGAGAGAAGAGACACACAATGGAATACTACACAGCCAGGAAAAGGAATGAGGGTCAGAGGCAGGATGCAGCATGGACGAACATTCAAGACCTCAGGCCTAGTGAGAGAAGAGACACACAATGGAATACTACACAGCCAGGAAAAGAAATGAGGGTCAGACACAGGCTGCAGTGTTAGTGAACCTGGAAGACATCATGCCCAGTAAGAGAAGACACACACAATGGAATGCTATACAGCCAGTAAAAAGAATGACGGTCAGACACAGGCTGCAGTGTTAATGAACCTTGAAGACATCAGACCCAGTGAGAGAAGAGACACAAAATGGAATACTATAGAGCCAGGAAAAGGAAAGAGGATCAGATGCAGGCTGCAGAGTGAAGGAAATTTGAATACATGAGGCCCAGTGAGAGAAGAGACACGCAATGGAATACTACACAGCCAGGAAAAAGAATGAGGGTCAGAAGCAGGCTGCGGCATGGGTGAACCTTGAAGACAAAAGGCGCAGTGAGAAAAGAGACACACAATGGAATACTATACAGCCAGGAAAAGGAATGAGGGTCAGATGCAGGCTGCGGCATGGGTGAACCTTGAAGACATCAGGCTCGGTGGGAGAAGAGACACACAATGGAATACTATATGGCCAGCAAAAACGAATGAGGCTCAGATGCAGGCTGCAGTGTGAATGAACCTGGAAGATCTCAGGCCCAGTGAAGGAAGAGACACACAATGGAATACCATAGAGCAAGGAAAAGGAAAGAGTTTCAGAAGCAGGCTGCGGCATGTGTGAACATTGAAGACATCAGGCCCTGTAAGAGAAGAGACACTCAGTGGAACACTACAGAGCCAGGAAAGGGAATGAGGGTCAGATGCAGGCTGCAGCGTGGATGAACCTTCAAGACCTCAGGCTTAGTGAGGAAAGAGACACACAATGGAATACTAAAAAGCCAGGAAAAGGAATGAGGGTCAGACACAGGCTGCACTGTGAGTGAACCTTCAAGACCTCAGGCCTAGTGAGAGAAGAGACACAAAACTGAATACTAAACAGCCAGTAAAAGGAATGAGGCTCAGACACAGGCTGCAGTGTGAGTGAACCTGGAAGACATCAGGCCCAGTAAGGGAAGAGACACACAATGGAATACTATACAGCCAGGAAAAGGAATGAGGGTCAGATGCAGGCTGCGGCACGGGTGAAAGTTGAAAACATCAGGCCCGGTGGGAGAAGAGACACACAATGGAATACCATATAGCCAGTTAAAACGAATGAGGGTCAGATGCAGGCTGCTGTGTGAACGAACCTGGAAGATCTCACGCCCAGTGAAGGAAGAGACACACAATGGAATACCACACAGCCACTAAAAGGAATGAGGGTCAGACGCAGGCTGCGGCATGGGTGAACTTTGAAGTCATCAGGCCAAGAGGGAGAAGAGACAAACAATGGAATACCATAAAGCCAGGAAAAGGAATGAAGGTCAGACGAGGGCTGCGGCATGGGTGAACCTTGAAGACATCAGGCCCAGTGGTAGAAGAGACACACAATGGAATACTATACATCCAGGAAAAGGAATGAGGGTCAGACGCAGGCTGCGGCATGGGTGAACTTTGAAGACATAAAGCCCAGTTTGAGAAGAGACACACAATGGAATACTATACATCCAGAAAAAGGAATGAGGGTCAGATGCAGGCTGCAGTGGGAATGAACCTGGAAGACATCAGGCCCAGTAAGAGAAGAGACACACAATGGAATACTATACAGACAGGAAAAGGAATGAGGGTCAGACGCAGGCTACAGTGTGAATGAAACTTGAAGTCATCAGGCCCAGTAAGAGAATAAACAGTCAATGGAATACTATACAGACAGGAAAAGGAATGAGGGTCAGACGCAGGCTGCGGCATGGGTGAAAAGGGAAGACATCACGCACAGTGGGAGAAGAGACACACAACGAAATACCATATAGCCAGGAAAAGGAATGAGGGTCAGACTCAGGCTGCAGTGTGGATGAACCTTGAAGGCATCAGGCCCAGTGAGACAAGAGACACACTATGGAATAGTATACAGCCAGGAAAAGGAAAGAGGGTCAGACGCAGGCTACAGTGTGAATGAAACTTGAAGACATCAGGCCCAGTAAGAGAATACACACTCAATGGAATACTATACAGCCAGGAAAAGGAATGAGGTTCAGACGCAGGCTGCGGTATGGGTGAAAATTGAAGACATCACGCAGAGTGGGAGAATAGACACACAACGAAATACCATATAGCCAGGAAAAGGAATGAGGGTCAGAAGCAGGCTGCAGTGTGAATGAAACAGGAAGATCTCAGGCACAGTGAGAAAAGAGACACACAGTGGAATACTATACAGCCAGGAAAAGGAATGAGGGTCAGATGCAGGCTGCAGTGTGAATGAACCTGGAAGACATCAGGCCCAGTAAGAGAAGAGACACACAATGGAATACTATATGGCCAGGAAAAGAAATGAATGTCAGATGCAGGCTGCAGTGTGAATGAACGTTGAACACATCAGGCCCAGTGAGAGAAGAGACACACAATGGAATACTACACAGCCAGGAAAAGGAATGAGGGTCAGAGGCAGGATGCAGCGTGGACGAACATTCAAGACCTCACGCCTAGTGAGAGAAGAGACACACAATGGAATACTACACAGCCAGGAAAAGAAATGAGGGTCAGACACAGGCTGCAGTGTTAGTGAACCTGGAAGACATCATGCCCAGTAAGGGAAGACACACACAATGGAATGCTATACAGCCAGTAAAAAGAATGATGGTCAGACACAGGCTGCAGTGTTAATGAACCTTGAAGTCATCAGACCCAGTGAGAGAAGAGACACATAATGGAATACTATAGAGCCGGGAAAAGGAAAGAGGATCACATGCAGGCTGCAGAGTGAAGGAAATTTGAATACATGAGGCCCAGTGAGAGAAGAGACACGCAATGGAATACTACACAGCCAGGAAAAGAATGAGGGTCAGAAGCAGGCTGCGGCATGGGTGAACCTTGAAGACAAAAGGCCCAGTGAGAAAAGAGACACACAATGGAATACTATACAGCCAGGAAAAGGAATGAGGGTCAGATGCAGGCTGCGGCATGGGTGAACCTTGAAGACATCAGGCCCGGTGGGAGAAGAGACACACAATGGAATACTATATGGCCAGCAAAAACGAATGAGGCTCAGATGCAGGCTGCAGTGTGAATGAACCTGGAAGATCTCAGGCCCAGTGAAGGAAGAGACACACAATGGAATACCATAGAGCAAGGAAAAGGAAAGAGGTTCAGAAGCAGGCTGCGGCATGGGTGAACACTGAAGACATTAGGCTCAGTGAGAGAAGAGACACACAATGGAATACTATACAGCCAGGGAAAGGAATGAGGGTCAGACGCAGGATGCAGTGTGAATGAAACTTGAGGACATCAGGCCCTGTAAGAGAAGAGACACTCAATGGAATACTACAGAGCCAAGAAAGGGAATGAGGGTCAGATGCAGGTTGCAGCGTGGATGAACCTTCAAGACCTCAGGCTTAGTGAGGAAAGAGACACACAATGGAATACTAAAATCCAGGAAAAGGAATGAGGGTCAGACACAGGCTGCACTGTAAGTGAACCTGGAAGACATCAGGCCCAGTAAGAGAAGAGACACACAATGGAATACTATACAGACAGAAAAGGAATGAGGGTCAGACGCACGTTACAGTGTGAATGAAACTTGAAGACATCAGGCCCAGTAAGAGAATAAACAGTCAATGGAATACTATACAGCCAGGAAAAGGAATGAGGGTCAGATGCAGGCTGCGGCATGGGTGAAAAGTGAAGACATCACGCACAGTGGGAGAAGAGACACACAACGAAATACCATATAACCAGGAAAAGGAAAGAGGTTCAGACACAGGCTGCAGTGTGGATGAACTTTGAAGGCATCAGGCCCAGTGAGACAAGAGACACACTATGGAATACTATACAGCCAGGAAAAGGAATGAGGGTCAGACGCAGGCTACAGTGTGAATGAAACTTGAAGACATCAGGCCCAGTAAGAGAATACACACTCAATGGAATACTATACATCCAGGAAAAGGAATGAGGGTCAGGCGCAGGCTGCGGCATGGGTGAAAAGTGAAGACATCACGCACAGTTGGAGAAGAGGCACACAACGAAATACCATATAGCCAGGAAAAGGAATGAGGGTCAGATGCAGGCTGCAGTGTGAATGAAACAGGAAGATCTCAGGCACAGTGAGAGAAGAGTCACAAAGTGGAATACTATACAGCCAGGAAAAGGAATGAGGGTCAGATGCAGGCTGCAGTGTGAATGAACCTGGAAGACATCAGGCCCAGTAAGAGAAGAGACACACAATGGAATACTATATGGCCAGGAAAAGAAATGAATATCAGATGCAGGCTGCAGTGTGAATGAACTTTGAACACATCAGGCCCAGTGAGAGAAGAGACACACAATGGAATACTACACAGCCAGGAAAAGGAATGAGGGTCAGAGGCAGGATGCAGCGTGGACGAGCATTCAAGACCTCCGGTCTAGTGAGAGAAGAGACACACAATGGAATACTACACAGCCAGGAAAAGAAATGAGGGTCAGACACAGGCTGCAGTGTTAGTTAACCTAGAAGACATAAGGCCCAGTAAGAGAAGACACACACAACGGAATGCTATACAGCCATTAAAAGGAATCACGGTCAGACACAAGCTGCAGTGTTAATGAACCTTGAAGTCATCAGACACAGTGAGAGAAGAGACACAAAATGGAATACTATACAGCCAGGAAAAGGAAAGAGGATCAGATGCAGGCTGCAGAGTGAAGGAAATTTGAATACATGAGGCCCAGTGAGAGAAGAGACACGCAATGGAATACTACACGGCCAGGAAAAGAATGAGGGTCAGAAGCAGGCTGCGGCATCGGTGAACCTTGAAGACAAAAGGCCCAGTGAGAAAAGAGACACACAATGGAATACTATACAGCCAGGAAAAGGAATGAGGGTCAGATGCAGGCTGCGGCATGGGTGAACCTTGAAGACATCAGGCCCGGTGGGAGAAGAGACACACAATGGAATACTATATGGCCAGCAAAAACGAATGAGGCTCAGATGCAGGCTGCAGTGTGAATGAACCTGGAAGATCTCAGGCCCAGTGAAGGAAGAGACACACAATGGAATACCATAGAGCAAGGAAAAGGAAAGAGGTTCAGAAGCAGGCTGCGGCATGGGTGAACACTGAAGACATTAGGCTCAGTGAGAGAAGAGACACACAATGGAATACTATACAGCCAGGCAAAGGAATGAGGGTCAGACGCAGGATGCAGTGTGAATGAAACTTGAGGACATCAGGCCCAGTAAGAGAATACACACTCAATGGAATACTACAGAGCCAGGAAAGGGAATGAGGGTCAGATGCAGCCTGCAGCGTGGATGAACCTTCAAGACCTCAGGCCTAGTGAGAGAAGAGACACAAAACTGAATACTAAACAGCCAGTAAAAGGAATGAGGGTCAGACACAGGCTGCAGTGTGAGTGAACCTGGAAGACATCAGGCCCAGTAAGGGAAGAGACACACAATGGAATACTATACAGCCAGGAAAAGGAATGAGGGTCAGATGCAGGCTGCGGCACGGGTGAAAGTTGAAAACATCAGGCCCGGTGGGAGAAGAGACACACAATGGAATACCATATAGCCAGTTAAAACGAATGAGGGTCAGATGCAGGCTGCTGTGTGAACGAACCTGGAAGATCTCACGCCCAGTGAAGGAAGAGACACACAATGGAATACCACACAGCCACTAAAAGGAATGAGGGTCAGACGCAGGCTGCGGCATGGGTGAACTTTGAAGTCATCAGGCCAAGAGGGAGAAGAGACAAACAATGGAATACCATAAAGCCAGGAAAAGGAATGAAGGTCAGACGAGGGCTGCGGCATGGGTGAACCTTGAAGACATCAGGCCCAGTGGTAGAAGAGACACACAATGGAATACTATACATCCAGGAAAAGGAATGAGGGTCAGACGCAGGCTGCGGCATGGGTGAACTTTGAAGACATAAAGCCCAGTTTGAGAAGAGACACACAATGGAATACTATACATCCAGAAAAAGGAATGAGGGTCAGATGCAGGCTGCAGTGGGAATGAACCTGGAAGACATCAGGCCCAGTAAGAGAAGAGACACACAATGGAATACTATACAGACAGGAAAAGGAATGAGGGTCAGACGCAGGCTACAGTGTGAATGAAACTTGAAGTCATCAGGCCCAGTAAGAGAATAAACAGTCAATGGAATACTATACAGACAGGAAAAGGAATGAGGGTCAGACGCAGGCTGCGGCATGGGTGAAAAGGGAAGACATCACGCACAGTGGGAGAAGAGACACACAACGAAATACCATATAGCCAGGAAAAGGAATGAGGGTCAGACTCAGGCTGCAGTGTGGATGAACCTTGAAGGCATCAGGCCCAGTGAGACAAGAGACACACTATGGAATAGTATACAGCCAGGAAAAGGAAAGAGGGTCAGACGCAGGCTACAGTGTGAATGAAACTTGAAGACATCAGGCCCAGTAAGAGAATACACACTCAATGGAATACTATACAGCCAGGAAAAGGAATGAGGTTCAGACGCAGGCTGCGGTATGGGTGAAAATTGAAGACATCATGCAGAGTGGGAGAATAGACACACAACGAAATACCATATAGCCAGGAAAAGGAATGAGGGTCAGAAGCAGGCTGCAGTGTGAATGAAACAGGAAGATCTCAGGCACAGTGAGAAAAGAGACACACAGTGGAATACTATACAGCCAGGAAAAGGAATGAGGGTCAGATGCAGGCTGCAGTGTGAATGAACCTGGAAGACATCAGGCCCAGTAAGAGAAGAGACACACAATGGAATACTATATGGCCAGGAAAAGAAATGAATGTCAGATGCAGGCTGCAGTGTGAATGAACGTTGAACACATCAGGCCCAGTGAGAGAAGAGACACACAATGGAATACTACACAGCCAGGAAAAGGAATGAGGGTCAGAGGCAGGATGCAGCGTGGACGAACATTCAAGACCTCACGCCTAGTGAGAGAAGAGACACACAATGGAATACTACACAGCCAGGAAAAGAAATGAGGGTCAGACACAGGCTGCAGTGTTAGTGAACCTGGAAGACATCATGCCCAGTAAGGGAAGACACACACAATGGAATGCTATACAGCCAGTAAAAAGAATGACGGTCAGACACAGGCTGCAGTGTTAATGAACCTTGAAGTCATCAGACCCAGTGAGAGAAGAGACACATAATGGAATACTATAGAGCCAGGAAAAGGAAAGAGGATCACATGCAGGCTGCAGAGTGAAGGAAATTTGAATACATGAGGCCCAGTGAGAGAAGAGACACGCAATGGAATACTACACAGCCAGGAAAAAGAATGAGGGTCAGAAGCAGGCTGCGGCATGGGTGAACCTTGAAGACAAAAGGCCCAGTGAGAAAAGAGACACACAGTGGAATAGTATACAGCCAGGAAAAGGAATGAGGGTCAGATGCAGGCTGCGGCATGGGTGAACCTTGAAGACATCAGGCTCGGTGGGAGAAGAGACACACAATGGAATACTATATGGCCAGCAAAAACGAATGAGGCTCAGATGCAGGCTGCAGTGTGAATGAACCTGGAAGATCTCAGGCCCAGTGAAGGAAGAGACACACAATGGAATACCATAGAGCAAGGAAAAGGAAAGAGGTTCAGAAGCCGGCTGCGGCATGGGTGAACATTGAAGACATCAGGCCCAGTGAGAGAAGAGACACACAATGGAATACTATACAGCCAGGAAAAGGAATGAGGGTCAGACGCAGGGTACAGTGTGAATGAAACTTGAAGACATCAGGCCCAGTAAGAGAATAAACAATCAATGGAATACTATACAGCCAAGAAAAGGAATGAGGGTCAGATGCAGGCTGCGGCATGGGTGAAAAGTGAAGACATCACGCACAGTGGGAGAAGAGACACACAACGAAATACCATATAACCAGGAAAAGGAATGAGGGTCAGACGCAGGCTACAGTGTGGATGAACCTTGAAGGCATCAGGCCCAGTGAGACAAGAGACACACTATGGAATACTATACAGCCAGGAAAAGGAATGAGGGTCAGATGCAGGCTGCAGTGTGAATGAAACAGGAAGATCTCAGGCACAGTGAGAAAAGAGACACACAGTGGAATTCTATACAGCCAGGAAAAGGAATGAGGGTCAGATGCAGGCTGCAGTGTGAATGAACCTGGAAGACATCAGGCCCAGTAAGAGAAGAGACACACAATGGAATACTATATGGCCAGGAAAAGAAATGAATGCCAGATGCAGGCTGCAGTGTGAATGAACGTTGAACACATCAGGCCCAGTGAGAGAAGAGACACACAATGGAATACTACACAGCCAGGAAAAGGAATGAGGGTCAGAGGCAGGATGCAGCATGGACGAACATTCAAGACCTCAGGCCTAGTGAGAGAAGAGACACACAATGGAATACTACACAGCCAGGAAAAGAAATGAGGGTCAGACACAGGCTGCAGTGTTAGTGAACCTGGAAGACATCATGCCTAGTAAGAGAAGACACACACAATGGAATGCTATACAGCCAGTAAAAAGAATGACGGTCAGACACAGGCTGCAGTGTTAATGAACCTTGAAGACATCAGACCCAGTGAGAGAAGAGACACAAAATGGAATACTATAGAGCCAGGAAAAGGAAAGAGGATCAGATGCAGGCTGCAGAGTGAAGGAAATTTGAATACATGAGGCCCAGTGAGAGAAGAGACACGCAATGGAATACTACACAGCCAGGAAAAAGAATGAGGGTCAGAAGCAGGCTGCGGCATGGGTGAACCTTGAAGACAAAAGGCGCAGTGAGAAAAGAGACACACAATGGAATACTATACAGCCAGGAAAAGGAATGAGGGTCAGATGCAGGCTGCGGCATGGGTGAACCTTGAAGACATCAGGCTCGGTGGGAGAAGAGACACACAATGGAATACTATATGGCCAGCAAAAACGAATGAGGCTCAGATGCAGGCTGCAGTGTGAATGAACCTGGAAGATCTCAGGCCCAGTGAAGGAAGAGACACACAATGGAATACCATAGAGCAAGGAAAAGGAAAGAGTTTCAGAAGCAGGCTGCGGCATGTGTGAACATTGAAGACATCAGGCCTTGTAAGAGAAGAGACACTCAATGGAACACTACAGAGCCAGGAAAGGGAATGAGGGTCAGATGCAGGCTGCAGCGTGGATGAACCTTCAAGACCTCAGGCTTAGTGAGGAAAGAGACACACAATGGAATACTAAAAAGCCAGGAAAAGGAATGAGGGTCAGACACAGGCTGCACTGTGAGTGAACCTGGAAGACATCAGGCCCAGTAAGAGAAGAGACACACAATGGAAAACTATACAGACAGAAAAGGAATGAGGGTCAGACGCACGTTACAGTGTGAATGAAACTTGAAGACATCAGGCCCAGTAAGAGAATAAACAGTCAATGGAATACTATACAGCCAGGAAAAGGAATGAGGGTCAGATGCAGGCTGCGGCATGGGTGAAAAGTGAAGACATCACGCACAGTGGGAGAAGAGACACACAACGAAATACCATATAACCAGGAAAAGGAAAGAGGTTCAGACACAGGCTGCAGTGTGGATGAACTTTGAAGGCATCAGGCCCAGTGAGACAAGAGACACACTATGGAATACTATACAGCCAGGAAAAAGAATGAGGGTCAGACGCAGGCTACAGTGTGAATGAAACTTGAAGACATCAGGCCCAGTAAGAGAATACACACTCAATGGAATACTATACATCCAGGAAAAGGAATGAGGGTCAGGCGCAGGCTGCGGCATGGGTGAAAAGTGAAGACATCACGCACAGTTGGAGAAGAGACACACAACGAAATACCATATAGCCAGGAAAAGGAATGAGGGTCAGATGCAGGCTGCAGTGTGAATGAAACAGGAAGATCTCAGGCACAGTGAGAGAAGAGTCACAAAGTGGAATACTATACAGCCAGGAAAAGGAATGAGGGTCAGATGCAGGCTGCAGTGTGAATGAACCTGGAAGACATCAGGCCCAGTAAGAGAAGAGACACACAATGGAATACTATATGGCCAGGAAAAGAAATGAATATCAGATGCAGGCTGCAGTGTGAATGAACGTTGAACACATCAGGCCCAGTGAGAGAAGAGACACACAATGGAATACTACACAGCCAGGAAAAGGAATGAGGGTCAGAGGCAGGATGCAGCGTGGACGAACATTCAAGACCTCAGGTCTAGTGAGAGAAGAGACACACAATGGAATACTACACAACCAGGAAAAGAAATGAGGGTCAGACACAGGCTGCAGTGTTAGTTAACCTAGAAGACATAAGGCCCAGTAAGAGAAGACACACACAACGGAATGCTATACAGCCAGTAAAAAGAATGACGGTCAGACACAAGCTGCAGTGTTAATGAACCTTGAAGTCATCAGACACAGTGAGAGAAGAGACACAAAATGGAATAGTATACAGCCAGGAAAAGGAAAGAGGATCAGATGCAGGCTGCAGAGTGAAGGAAATTTGAATACATGAGGCCCAGTGAGAGAAGAGACACGCAATGGAATACTACACGGCCAGGAAAAAGAATGAGGGTCAGAAGCAGGCTGCGGCATGGGTGAATCTTGAAGACAAAAGGCCCAGTGAGAAAAGAGACACACAATGGAATACTATACAGCCAGGAAAAGGAATGAGGGTCAGACACAGGCTGCAGTGTGAGTGAACCTGGAAGACATCAGGCCCAGTAAGAGAAGGGACACACAATGGAATACTATACAGCCAGGAAAAGGAATGAGGGTCAGATGCAGGCTGCGGCATGGGTGAACCTTGAAAACATCAGGCCCGGTGGGAGAAGAGACACACAATGGAATACTATATGTCCAGTTAAAACGAATGAGGGTCAGATGCAGGCTGCAGTGTGAATGAACCTGGAAGATCTCACGCCCAGTGAAGGAAGAGACACACAATGGAATACCATACAGCCAGGAAAAGGAATGAGGTTCAGATGCAGGCTGCGGCATGGGTGAACTTTGAAGTCATCAGGCCAAGTGGGAGAAGAGAGAAACAATGGAATACCATAAAGCCAGGAAAAGGAATGAAGGTCAGACGCAGGCTGCGGTATGGGTGAACCTTGAAGACATCAGGCCCAGTGGTAGAAGAGACACACAATGGAATACTATACATCCAGGAAAAGGAATGAGGGTCAGACGCAGGCTGCGGCATGGGTGAACTTTGAAGTCATCAGGCCCGGTGGGAGAAGAGACACACAGTGGAATACTATACATCCAGAAAAAGGAATGAGGGTCAGATTCAGGGTGCAGTGGGAATGAACCTGGAAGACATCAGGCCCAGTAAGAGAAGAGACACACAATGGAATACTATACAGACAGGAAAAGGAATGAGGGTCAGACGCAGGCTACAGTGTGAATGAAACTTGAAGTCATCAGGCCCAGTAAGAGAATAAACAGTCAATGGAATACTATACAGCCAGGAAAAGGAATGAGGGTCAGACGCAGGCTGCGGCATGGGTGAAAACTGAAGACATCACGCACAGTGGGAGAAGAGACCCACAACGAGATACCATATAGCCAGGAAAAAGTATGAGGTTCAGACACAGGCTGCAGTGTGGATGAACCTTGAAGGCATCAGGCCCAGTGAGACAGGAGACACACTATGGAATAGTATACAGCCAGGAAAAGGAATGAGGGTCAGACGCATGCTGCGGCATGGGTGAACGTTGAAGCCATCAGGCCCAGTGGGAGAAGAGACACACAATGGAATACTATACAGCCAGGAAAAGGAATGAGGGTCTGATGCAGGCTGCGGCATGGGCGAACCTTGAACACATCAGGCCCGGTGGGAGAGGAGACACACAATGGAATACTATATGGCCAGCTAATACGAACGAGCGTCAGATGCAGGCTGCAGTGTGAATGAACCTGGAAGATCTCAGGCCCAGTGAAGGAAGAGACACACAATGGAATACCATACTGCGAGGAAAAGGAATGAGGGTCAGAGGCAGGCTGCGGCATGGGTGAACATAGGAGACATCAGGCCCAGTGAGAAAAGAGACACGCAATGGAATACTATATAGCCAGGAAAAGGAATGAGGGTCAGATGTAGGCTGCAGTGTGAATGAAACTTGAAGACATCAGGCCCAGTAAGAGAACAGACACTTAATGGAATACTATACAGCCAGGAAAAGGAATGAGGGACAGACCCAGGCTGCGGCATGGGTGACCCGTGAAGACATCAGGCCCACTGGGAGAAGAGACACACAATGAAATACCATAGAGCCAGGAAATGGAATGAGGGTCAGATGCAGGCTGTGTCATGAGTGAACCTTAAAGGCATCAGGCCCAGTGGTAGTAGAGACACACAATGGAATACTATACAGCCGGGAAAAGGAATGAGGGTCAGACACAGGCTGCGGCATGTGTGAACTTTGAAGACATCATGCCCAATGGGAGGAGAGACACACAGTGGAATACTGTAGAGCCAGGAAAAGGAATGAGGGTCAGATTCAGGCTGCAGTGTGAATGAACCTGGAAAATCTCAGGCCCAGTGAGAGAAGAGACGCACAGTGGAACACTATACATCCAGGAAAAGGAATGAGGGTCAGATGCTGGCTGCGGCATGGATTTACCTTGAAGACATCAGGCCCGGTGGGAGAAGAGACAGACAATGGAATACTATATGGCCACCTAAAACGAACGAGCGTCAGATGCAGGCTGCAGTGTGAATGAACCTGCAAGATCTCAGGCCCAGTGAAGGAAGAGACACACAATGGAATACTATACAGCCAGGAAAAGGAATGAGGGTCAGAAGAAGGCTGTGGCATGGGTGAACTTTGAAGTCATCAGGCCAAGTGGGTGAAGAGACAAACAATGGAATACCATAAAGCCAGGAAAAGGAATGAAGGTCAGACGCAGGCTGCGGCATGGGTGAACCTTGAAGACATCAGGCCCAGTGGTAGAAGAGACACACAATGGAATACTATACATCCAGGAAAAGGAATGAGGGTCAGACGCAGGCTGCGGCATGGGTGAACTTTGAAGACATCAGGCCCAGTGGGAGAAGAAACACACAATGGAATACTATACATCCAGAAAAAGAATGAGGGTCAGATTCAGGCTGCAGTGGGAATGAACCTGGAAGACATCAGGCCCAGTAAGAGAAGAGACACACAATGGAATACTCTACAGACAGGAAAAGGAATGAGGGTCAGACGCAGGATACAGTGTGAATGAAACTTGAAGTCATCAGGCCCAGTAAGAGAATAAACAGTCAATGGAATACTATACAGCCAGGAAAAGGAATGAGGGTCAGACGCAGGCTGCAGCATGGGTGAAAAGAGAAGACACCATGCACAGTGGGAGAAGAGACCCACAACGAAATACCATATAGCCAGGAAAAAGTATGAGGGTCAGACACAGGCTGCAGTGTGGATGAACCTTGAAGGCATCAGGCCCAGTGAGACAAGAGACACACTATGGAATAGTATACAGCCAGGAAAAGGAATGAGGGTCAGACGCATGCTGCGGCATGGGTGAACGTTGAAGCCGTCAGGCCCAGTGGGAGAAGAGACACACAATGGAATACTATACAGCCAGGAAAAGGAATGAGGGTCTGCTGCAGGCTGCGGCATGGGTGAACCTTGAACACATCAGGCCCGGTGGGAGAAGAGACACACAATGGAATACTATATGGCCAGCTAAAACGAACGAGCGTCAGATGCAGGCTACAGTGTGAATGAACCTGGAAGATCTCAGGCCCAGTGAAGGAAGAGACACACAATGGAATACCATACTGCGAGGAAAAGGAATGAGGATCAGAGGCAGGCTGCGGCATGGGTGAACATAGGAGACATCAGGACCAGTGAGAAAAGAGACACGCAATGGAATACTATATAGCCAGGAAAAGGAATGAGGGTCAGATGTAGGCTGCAGTGTGAATGAAACTTGAAGACATCAGGCCCAGTAAGAGAACAGACACTTAATGGAATACTATACAGCCAGGAAAAGGAATGAGGGACAGACCCAGGCTGCGGCATGGGTGACCCGTGAAGACATCAGGCCCACTGGGAGAAGAGACACACAATGAAATACCATAGAGCCAGGAAATGGAATGAGGGTCAGATGCAGGCTGTGTCATGGGTGAACCTTAAAGGCATCAGGCCCAGTGGTAGAAGAGACACACAATGGAATACTATACAGCCGGGAAAAGGAATGAGGGTCAGACGCAGGCTGCGGCATGTGTGAACTTTGAAGACATCATGCCCAATGGGAGGAGAGACACACAATGGAATACTGTAGAGCCAGGAAAAGGAATGAGGGTCAGATTCAGGCTGCAGTGTGAATGAACCTGGAAAATCTCAGGCCCAGTGAGAGAAGAGACGCAGAGTGGAACACTATACATCCAGGAAAAGGAATGCGGGTCAGATGCAGGCTGCGGCATGGATTAACCTTGAAGACATCAGGCCCGGTGGGAGAAGAGACAGACAATGGAATACTATATGGCCAGCTAAAACGAACGAGCGTCAGATGCAGGCTGCAGTGTGAATGAACCTGCAAGATCTCAAGCCCAGTGAAGGAAGAGACACACAATGGAATACCATACAGCCAGGAAAAGGAATGAGGGTCAGAAGAAGGCTGCGGCATGGGTGAACTTTGAAGTCATCAGGCCAAGTGGGTGAAGAGACAAACAATGGAATACCATAAAGCCAGGAAAAGGAATGAAGGTCAGACGCAGGCTGCGGCATGGGTGAACCTTGAAGACATCAGGCCCAGTGGTAGAAGAGACACACAATGGAATACTCTACAGACAGGAAAAGGAATGAGGGTCAGATGCGGGTTGCAGAGTGAAGGAAATTTGAATACATCAGGCCCAGTGAGAGAAGAGACACGCAATGGAATACTACACAGCCAGGAAAAAGAATGAGGGTCAGAAGCAGGCTGCGGCATGGGTGAACCTTGAAGACAAAAGGCACAGTGAGAAAAGAGACACACAATGGAATACTATACAGCCAGGAAAAGGAATGAGGGTCAGATGCAGGCTGCGGCATGGGTGAACCTTGAAAACATCAGGCCCGGTGGGAGAAGAGACACACAATGGAATATGTGTTTAACTATATGGCCAGTTAAAACGAATGAGGGTCAGATGCAGGCTGCAGTGTGAATGAACCTGGAAGATCTCACGCCCAGTGAAGGAAGAAACACACAATGGAATACCATACAGCCAGGAAAAGGAATGAGGGTCAGACGCAGGCTGCGGCGTGGGTGAACTTTGAAGTCATCAGGCCAAGTGGGAGAAGAGAGAAACAATGGACTACCATAAAGCCAGGAAAAGGAATGAAGGTCAGACGCAGGCTGCGGCATGGATGAACCTTGAAGACATCAGGCCCAGTGGTAGAAGAGACACACAATGGAATACTATACATCCAGGAAAAGGAATGAGGGTCAGACGCAGGCTGCGGCATGGGTGAACTTTGAAGACATCAGGCCAAGTGGGAGAACAGACAAACAATGGAATACCATAAAGCCAGGAAAGGGAATGAAGGTCAGACGCAGGCTGCGACATGGGTGAACCATGAAGACATCAGGCCCAGTGGTAGAAGAGACACACAATGGAATACTATACAGACAGGAAAAGGAATGAGGGTCAGACGCAGGCTACAGTGTGAATGAAACTTGAAGTCATCAGGCCCAGTAAGAGAATAAACAGTCAATGGAATACTATACAGCCAGGAAAAGGAATGAGGGTCAGACGCAGGCTGCGGCATGGGTGAAAAGTGAAGACATCACGCACAGTGGGAGAAGAGACCCACAACGAAATACCATACAGCCAGGAAATGGAATGAGGGTCAGACACAAGCTGCAGTGTGGATGAACCTTGAAGGCATCAGGCCCAGTGAGACAAGGGACACACTATGGAATAGTATACAGCCAGGAAAAGGAATGAGGGTCAGACGCATGCTGCGGCATGGGTGAACGTTGAAGCCATCAGGCCCAGTGGGAGAAGAGACACACAATGGAATACTATACAGCCAGGAAAAGGAATGAGGGTCTGATGCAGGCTGCGGCATGGGTGAACCTTGAACACATCAGGCCCGGTGGGAGAAGAGATACACAATGGAATACTATATTGCCAGCTAAAACGAATGAGGCTCAGATGCAGGCTGCAGTGTGAATGAACCTGGAAGATCTCAGGCCCAGGGAAGGAAGAGACACACAATGGAATACCATAGAGCAAGGAAAAGAAATGAATGTCAGATGCAGGCTGCAGTGTGAACGAACGTTGAACACATCAGGTCCAGTGAGAGAAGAGACACACAATGGAGTACTACACAGCCAGGAAAAGGAATGAGGGTCAGACGGAGGATGCAGCGTGGAGGAACATTCAAGACCTCAGGCCTAGTGAGACAAGAGACACACAATGGAATACTACACAGCCAGGAAAAGAAATGAGGGTCAGACACAGGCTGCAGTGTTAGTGAACTTGGAAGACAACAGGCCCAGTAAGAGAAGACACACACAATGGAATGCTATACAGCCAGTAAAAAGAATGACGGTCAGACACAGGCTGCAGTGTTAATGAACCTTGAAGACATCACACCCAGTGAGAGAAGAGACACAAAATGGAATACTCTACAGCCAGGAAAAGGAAAGAGGATCAGATGCGGGTTGCAGAGTGAAGGAAATTTGAATACATCAGGCCCAGTGAGAGAAGAGACACGCAATGGAATACTACACAGCCAGGAAAAAGAATGAGGGTCAGAAGCAGGCTGCGGCATGGGTGAACCTTGAAGACAAAAGGCACAGTGAGAAAAGAGACACACAATGGAATACTATACAGCCAGGAAAAGGAATGAGGGTCAGATGCAGGCTGCGGCATGGGTGAACCTTGAAAACATCAGGCCCGGTGGGAGAAGAGACACACAATGGAATATGTGTTTAACTATATGGCCAGTTAAAACGAATGAGGGTCAGATGCAGGCTGCAGTGTGAATGAACCTGGAAGATCTCACGCCCAGTGAAGGAAGAAACACACAATGGAATACCATACAGCCAGGAAAAGGAATGAGGGTCAGACGCAGGCTGCGGCGTGGGTGAACTTTGAAGTCATCAGGCCAAGTGGGAGAAGAGAGAAACAATGGACTACCATAAAGCCAGGAAAAGGAATGAAGGTCAGACGCAGGCTGCGGCATGGATGAACCTTGAAGACATCAGGCCCAGTGGTAGAAGAGACACACAATGGAATACTATACATCCAGGAAAAGGAATGAGGGTCAGACGCAGGCTGCGGCATGGGTGAACTTTGAAGACATCAGGCCAAGTGGGAGAACAGACAAACAATGGAATACCATAAAGCCAGGAAAGGGAATGAAGGTCAGACGCAGGCTGCGACATGGGTGAACCATGAAGACATCAGGCCCAGTGGTAGAAGAGACACACAATGGAATACTATACAGACAGGAAAAGGAATGAGGGTCAGACGCAGGCTGCGGCATGGGTGAAAAGTGAAGACATCACGCACAGTGGGAGAAGAGACCCACAACGAAATACCATATAGCCAGGAAAAAGTATGAGGGTCAGACACAGGCTGCAGTGTGGATGAACCTTGAAGGCATCAAGCCCAGTGAGAAAAGAGACACACTATGGAATAGTATACAGCCAGGAAAAGGAATGAGGGTCAGACGCATGCTGCGGCATGGGTGAACGTTGAAGCCATCAGGCCAAGTGGGAGAAGAGACACACAATGGAATACTATACAGCCAGGAAAAGGAATGAGGGTCTGATGCAGGCTGCGGCATGGGTGAACCTTGAACACATCAGGCCCGGTGGGAGAAGAGACACACAATGGAATACTATATGGCCAGCTAAAACGAACGAGCGTCAGATGCAGGCTGCAGTGTGAATGAACCTGGAAGATCTCAGGCCCAGTGAAGGAATAGACACACAGTGGAATACCATCCAGCGAGGAAAAGGAATGAGGGTCAGACGCATGCTGCGGCATGGGTGAACGTTGAAGCCATCAGGCCCAGTGGGAGAAGAGACACACAATGGAATACTATACAGCCAGGAAAAGGAATGAGGGTCTGATGCAGGCTGCGGCATGGGTGAACCTTGAACCCATCAGGCCCGGTGGGAGAAGAGACACACAATGGAATACTATATGGCCAGCTAAAATGAACGAGCGTCAGATGCAGGCTGCAGTGTTAATCAACCTGGAAGATCTCAGGCCCAGTGAAGGAAGAGACACACAATGGAATACCATAGAGCAAGGAAAAGGAAAGAGGTTCAGAAGCAGGCTGCGGCATGGGTGAACATTGAAGACATTAGGCCCAGTGAGAGAAGAGACACACAATGGAATACTATACAGCCAGGAAAAGGAATGAGGGTCAGACGCAGGATGCAGTGTGAATGAAACTTGAAGACATCAGGCCCTGTAAGAGAAGAGACACTCAATGGAATACTACAGAGCCAGGAAAGGGAATGAGGGTCAGATGCAGGCTGCAGCGTGGATGAACCTTCAAGACCACAGGCCTAGTGAGAGAAGAGACACACAATGGAATACTAAACAGCCAGGAAAAGGAATGAGGGTCAGACACAGGCTGCAGTGTGAGTGAACCTGGAAGACATCAGGCCCAGTAAGAGAAGAGACACACAATGGAATACTATACAGCCAGGAAAAGGAATGAGGGTCAGACGCAGGCTGCGGCATGGGTGAACCTTGAAAACATCAGGCCCGGTGGGAGAAGAGACACACAATGGAATACTATATGTCCAGTTAAAACGAATGAGGGTCAGATGCAGGCTGCAGTGTGAATGAACCTGGAAGATCTCACGCCCAGTGAAGGAAGAGACACACAATGGAATACCATTCAGCCAGGAAAAGGAATGAGGGTCAGACGCAGGCTGCGGCATGGGTGAACTTTGAAGTCATCAGGCCAAGTGGGAGAAGAGACAAACAATGGAATACCATAAAGCCAGGAAAAGGAATGAAGGTCAGACGCAGGCTGCGGCATGGGTGAACCTTGAAGACATCAGGCCCAGTGGTAGAAGAGACACACAATGGAATACTATACATCCAGGAAAAGGAATGAGGGTCAGACGCAGGCTGCGGCATGGGTGAACTTTGAAGACATCAGGCCCAGTGGGAGAAGAGACACACAATGGAATACTATACATCTAGAAAAAGGAATGAGGGTCAGATGCAGGCTGCAGTGGGAATGAACCTGGAAGACATCAGGCCCAGTAAGAGAAGAGACACACAATGGAATACTATACAGACAGGAAAAGGAATGAGGGTCAGACGCAGGCTACAGTGTGAATGAAACTTGAAGTCATCAGGCCCAGTAAGAGAATAAACAGTCAATGGAATACTATACAGCCAGGAAAAGGAATGAGGGTCAGACGCAGGCTGCGGCATGGGTGAAAAGTGAAGACATCACGCACAGTGGGAGAAGAGACCCACAACGAAATAACATACAGCCAGGAAATGGAATGAGGGTCAGACACAAGCTGCAGTGTGGATGAACCTTGAAGGCATCAGGCCCAGTGAGACAAGGGACACACTATGGAATAGTATACAGCCAGGAAAAGGAATGAGGGTCAGACGCATGCTGCGGCATGGGTGAACGTTGAAGCCATCAGGCCCAGTGGGAGAAGAGACACACAATGGAATACTATACAGCCAGGAAAAGGAATGAGGGTCTGATGCAGGCTGCGGCATGGGTGAACCTTGAACACATCAGGCCCGGTGGGAGAAGAGACACACAATGGAATACTATATTGCCAGCTAAAACGAATGAGGCTCAGATGCAGGCTGCAGTGTGAATGAATCTGGAAGATCTCAGGCCCAGTGAAGGAAGAGACACACAATGGATTACCATAGAGCAAGGAAAATAAATGAATGTCAGATGCAGGCTGCAGTGTGAACGAACGTTGAACACATCAGGTCCAGTGAGAGAAGAGACACACAATGGAGTACTACACAGCCAGGAAAAGGAATGAGGGTCAGACGGAGGATGCAGCGTGGAGGAACATTCAAGACCTCAGGCCTAGTGAGAGAAGAGACACACAATGGAACACTACACAGCCAGGAAAAGAAATGAGGGTCAGACACAGGCTGCAGTGTTAGTGAACTTGGAAGACATCATGCCCAGTAAGAGAAGACACACACAATGGAATGCTATACAGCCAGTAAAAAGAATGACGGTCAGACACAGGCTGCAGTGTTAATGAACCTTGAAGACATCACACCCAGTGAGAGAAGAGACACAAAATGGAATACTCTACAGCCAGGAAAAGGAAAGAAGATCAGATGCGGGTTGCAGAGTGAAGGAAATTTGAATACATCAGGCCCAGTGAGAGAAGAGACACGCAATGGAATACTGCACAGCCAGGAAAAAGAATGAGGGTCAGAAGCAGGCTGCGGCATGGGTGAACCTTGAAGACAAAAGGCACAGTGAGAAAAGAGACACACAATGGAATACTATACAGCCAGGAAAAGGAATGAGGGTCTGATGCAGGCTGCGGCATGGGTGAACCTTGAACACATCAGGCCCGGTGGGAGAAGAGACACACAATGGAATACTATATGGCCAGCTAAAATGAACGAACATCAGATGCAGGCTGCAGTGTGAATGAACCTGGAAGATCTCAGGCCCAGTGAAGGAAGAGACACACAATGGAATACCATAGAGCAAGGAAAAGGAAAGAGGTTCAGAAGCAGGCTGCGGCATGGGTGAACATTGAAGACATTAGGCCCAGTGAGAGAAGAGACACACAATGGAATACTATACAGCCAGGAAAAGGAATGAGGGTCAGACGCAGGATGCAGTGTGAATGAAACTTGAAGACATCAGGCCCTGTAAGAGAAGAGACACTCAATGGAATACTACAGAGGAGGAAAGGGAATGAGGGTCATATGCAGGCTGCAGCGTGGATGAACCTTCAAGACCTCAGGCCTAGTGAGAGAAGAGACACACAATGGAATACTAAACAGCCAGGAAAAGGAATGAGGGTCAGACACAGGCTGCAGTGTGAGTGAACCTGGAAGACATCAGGCCCAGTAAGAGAAGAGACACACAATGGAATACTATAGAGCCAGGAAAAGGAATGTGGGTCAGATGCAGGCTGCGGCATGGGTGAACCTTGAAAACATCAGGCCCGGTGGGAGAAGAGACACACAATGGAATACTATATGTCCAGTTAAAACGAATGAGGGTCAGATGCAGGCTGCAGTGTGAATGAACCTGGAAAATCTCACGCCCAGTGAAGGAAGAGACACACAATGGAATACCATACAGCCAGGAAAAGGAATGAGGGTCAGATGCAGGCTGCGGCATGGGTGAACTTTGAAGTCATCAGGCCAAGTGGGAGAAGAGAGAAACAATGGAATACCATAAAGCCAGGAAAAGGAATGAAGGTCAGACGAGGGCTGCGGCATGGGTGAACTTTGAAGACATCAGGCCCAGTGGTAGAAGAGACACACAATGGAATACTATATATCCAGGAAAAGGAATGAGGGTCAGACACTGGCTGCGGCATGGGTGAACTTTGAAGACATCAGGCCCAGTGGGAGAAGAGACACACAATGGAATACTATACATCCAGAAAAAGGAATGAGGGTCAGATGCAGGCTGCAGTGGGAATGAACCTGGAAGACATCAGGCCCAGTAAGAGAAGAGACACACAATGGAATACTATACAGACAGGAAAAGGAATGAGGGTCAGACACAGGCTACAGTGTGAATGAAACTTGAAGTCATCAGGCCCAGTAAGAGAATAAACAGTCAATGGAATACTATACAGCCAGGAAAAGGAATGAGGGTCAGACGCAGGCTGCGGCATGGGTGAAAAGTGAAGACATCACGCACAGTGGGAGAAGAGACACACAACGAAATACCATATAGCCAGGAAAAGGAATGAGGGTCACACTCAGGCTGCAGTGTGGATGATCCTTGAAGGCATCAGGCCCAGTGAGACAGGAGACACACTATGGAATAGTATACAGCCAGGAAAAGGAATGAGGATCAGACGCATGCTGCGGCATGGGTGAACGTTGAAGCCATCAGGCCCAGTGGGAGAAGAGACACACAATGGAATACTATACAGCCAGGAAAAGGAATGAGGGTCTGATGCAGGCTGCGGCATGGGTGAACCTTGAACACATCAGGCCCGGTGGGAGAAGAGACACACAATGGAATACTATATTGCCAGCTAAAACGAATGAGGCTCAGAAGCAGGCTGCAGTGTGAATGAACCTGGAAGATCTCAGGCCCAGTGAAGGAAGAGACACACAATGGAATACCATAGAACAAGGAAAAGAAATGAATGTCAGATGCAGGCTGCAGTGTGAACGAACGTTGAACACATCAGGCCCAGTGAGAGAAGAGACACACAATGGAGTACTACACAGCCAGGAAAAGGAATGAGGGTCAGAGGGAGGATGCAGCGTGGAGGAACATTCAAGACCTCAGGCCTAGTGAGAGAAGAGACACACAATGGAATACTACACAGCCAGGAAACGAAATGAGGGTGAGACACAGGCTGCAGTGTTAGTGAACCTGGAAGACATCAGGCCCAGTAAGAGAAGACACACACAATGGAATGTTATACAGCCAGTAAAAAGAATGACGGTCAGACACAGGCTGCAGTGTTAATGAACCTTGAAGACATCAGACCCAGTGAGAGAAGAGACACAAAATGGAATACTATACAGCCAGGAAAAGGAAGGAGGATCAGATGCAGGCTGCAGAGTGAAG
Organism: Pongo abelii; assembly: GCF_028885655.2. NCBI lineage: Eukaryota > Metazoa > Chordata > Mammalia > Primates > Hominidae > Pongo > Pongo abelii. The sequence goes on from NC_071996.2 coordinate 12,473,401, forward strand.
GAAATTTGAATACAACCGGCCCAGTGAGAGAAGAGACACGCAATGGAATACTACACAGCCAGGAAAAAGAATGAGGGTCAGAAGCAGGCTGCGGCATGGGTGAACCTTGAAGACAAAAGGCACAGTGAGAAAAGAGACACACAATGGAATACTATACAGCCAGGAAAAGGAATGAGGGTCAGATGCAGGCTGCGGCATGGGTGAACCTTGAAGACTTCAGGCCAGGTGGGAGAAGAGACACACAATGGAATACTATATGGCCAGCAAAAACGAATGAGGCTCAGATGCAGGCTGCAGTGTGAATGAACCTGGAAGGTCTCAGGCCCTGTGAAGGAAGAGACACACAATGGAATACCATAGAGCAAGGAAAAGGAAAGAGGTTCAGAAGCAGGCTGCGGCATGGGTGAACATTGAAGACATTAGGCCTAGTGAGAGAAGAGACACACAGTGGAATACTATACAGCCAGGAAAAGGAATGAGGGTCAGACGCAGGATGCAGTGTGAATGAAACTTGAAGACATCAGGCCCTGTAAGAGAAGAGACACTCAATGGAATACTACAGAGCCAGGAAAGGGAATGAGGGTCAGATGCAGGCTGCAGCGTGGATGAACCTTCAAGACCTCAGGCCTAGTGAGAGAAGAGACACACAATGGAATACTAAACAGCCAGGAAAAGGAATGAGGGTCAGACACAGGCTGCAGTGTGAGTGAACCTGGAAGACATCAGGCCCAGTAAGAGAAGAGACACACAATGGAATACTGTACAGCCAGGAAAAGGAATGAGGGTCAGATGCAGGCTGCGGCATGGGTGAACCTTGAAAACATCAGGCCCGGTGGGAGAAGAGACACACAATGGAATACTATATGTCCAGTTAAAACGAATGAAGGTCAGATGCAGGCTGCAGTGTGAATGAACCTGGAAGATCTCACGCCCAGTGAAGGAAGAGACACACAATGGAATACCATACAGCCAGGAAAAGGAATGAGGGTCAGATGCAGGCTGCGGCATGGGTGAACTTTGAAGTCATCAGGCCAAGTGGGAGAAGAGAGAAACAATGGAATACCATAAAGCCAGGAAAAGGAATGAAGGTCAGACGAGGGCTGCGGCATGGGTGAACTTTGAAGACATCAGGCCCAGTGGCAGAAGAGACACACAATGGAATACTATATATCCAGGAAAAGGAATGAGGGTCAGACACTGGCTGCGGCATGGGTGAACTTTGAAGACATCAGGCCCAGTGGGAGAAGAGACACACAATGGAATACTATACATCCAGAAAAAGGAATGAGGGTCAGATGCAGGCTGCAGTGGGAATGAACCTGGAAGACATCAGGCCCAGTAAGAGAAGAGACACACAATGGAATACTATACAGACAGGAAAAGGAATGAGGGTCAGACACAGGCTACAGTGTGAATGAAACTTGAAGTCATCAGGCCCAGTAAGAGAATAAACAGTCAATGGAATACTATACAGCCAGGAAAAGGAATGAGGGTCAGACGCAGGCTGCGGCATGGGTGAAAAGTGAAGACATCACGCACAGTGGGAGAAGAGACACACAACGAAATACCATATAGCCAGGAAAAGGAATGAGGGTCACACTCAGGCTGCAGTGTGGATGATCCTTGAAGGCATCAGGCCCAGTGAGACAGGAGACACACTATGGAATAGTATACAGCCAGGAAAAGGAATGAGGATCAGACGCATGCTGCGGCATGGGTGAACGTTGAAGCCATCAGGCCCAGTGGGAGAAGAGACACACAATGGAATACTATACAGCCAGGAAAAGGAATGAGGGTCTGATGCAGGCTGCGGCATGGGTGAACCTTGAACACATCAGGCCCGGTGGGAGAAGAGACACACAATGGAATACTATATTGCCAGCTAAAACGAATGAGGCTCAGAAGCAGGCTGCAGTGTGAATGAACCTGGAAGATCTCAGGCCCAGTGAAGGAAGAGACACACAATGGAATACCATAGAACAAGGAAAAGAAATGAATGTCAGATGCAGGCTGCAGTGTGAACGAACGTTGAACACATCAGGCCCAGTGAGAGAAGAGACACACAATGGAGTACTACACAGCCAGGAAAAGGAATGAGGGTCAGAGGGAGGATGCAGCGTGGAGGAACATTCAAGACCTCAGGCCTAGTGAGAGAAGAGACACACAATGGAATACTACACAGCCAGGAAACGAAATGAGGGTGAGACACAGGCTGCAGTGTTAGTGAACCTGGAAGACATCAGGCCCAGTAAGAGAAGACACACACAATGGAATGTTATACAGCCAGTAAAAAGAATGACGGTCAGACACAGGCTGCAGTGTTAATGAACCTTGAAGACATCAGACCCAGTGAGAGAAGAGACACAAAATGGAATACTATACAGCCAGGAAAAGGAAGGAGGATCAGATGCAGGCTGCAGAGTGAAGGAAATTTGAATACAACCGGCCCAGTGAGAGAAGAGACACGCAATGGAATACTACACAGCCAGGAAAAAGAATGAGGGTCAGAAGCAGGCTGCGGCATGGGTGAACCTTGAAGACAAAAGGCACAGTGAGAAAAGAGACACACAATGGAATACTATACAGCCAGGAAAAGGAATGAGGGTCAGATGCAGGCTGCGGCATGGGTGAACCTTGAAGACTTCAGGCCAGGTGGGAGAAGAGACACACAATGGAATACTATATGGCCAGCAAAAACGAATGAGGCTCAGATGCAGGCTGCAGTGTGAATGAACCTGGAAGGTCTCAGGCCCTGTGAAGGAAGAGACACACAATGGAATACCATAGAGCAAGGAAAAGGAAAGAGGTTCAGAAGCAGGCTGCGGCATGGGTGAACATTGAAGACATTAGGCCTAGTGAGAGAAGAGACACACAGTGGAATACTATACAGCCAGGAAAAGGAATGAGGGTCAGACGCAGGATGCAGTGTGAATGAAACTTGAAGACATCAGGCCCTGTAAGAGAAGAGACACTCAATGGAATACTACAGAGCCAGGAAAGGGAATGAGGGTCAGATGCAGGCTGCAGCGTGGATGAACCTTCAAGACCTCAGGCCTAGTGAGAGAAGAGACACACAATGGAATACTAAACAGCCAGGAAAAGGAATGAGGGTCAGACACAGGCTGCAGTGTGAGTGAACCTGGAAGACATCAGGCCCAGTAAGAGAAGAGACACACAATGGAATACTATACAGCCAGGAAAAGGAAAGAGGGTCAGACGCAGGATGCAGTGTGAATGAAACTTGAAGACATCAGGCCCTCTAAGAGAACAGACACTCAATGGAATACTACAGAGCCAGGAAAGGGAATGAGGGTCAGATGCAGGCTGCAGCGTGGATGAACCTTCAAGACTTCAGGCCTAGTGAGAGAAGAGACACACAATGGAATACTAAACAGCCAGGAAAAGGAATGACGGTCAGACACAGGCTGCAGTGTGAGTGAACCTGGAAGACATCAGGCCCAGTAAGAGAAGAGACACACAATGGAATACTATACAGCCAGGAAAAGGAATGAGGGTCAGATGCAGGCTGCGGCATGGGTGAACCTTGAAAACATCAGGCCCGGTGGGAGAAGAGACACACAATGGAATACTATATGTCCAGTTAAAACGAATGAGGGTCAGATGCAGGCTGCAGTGTGAATGAACCTGGAAGATCTCACGCCCAGTGAAGGAAGAGACACACAATGGAATACCATTCAGCCAGGAAAAGGAATGAGGGTCAGACGCAGGCTGCGGCATGGGTGAACTTTGAAGTCATCAGGCCAAGTGGGAGAAGAGACAAACAATGGAATAAAATAAAGTCAGGAAAAGGAATGAGGGTCAGACGCAGGCTGCGGCATGGGTGAACTTTGAAGACATCAGGCCCAGTGGGAGAAGAGACACACAATGGAATACTATACATCCAGAAAAAGGAATGAGGGTCAGATGCAGGCTGCAGTGGGAATGAACCTGGAAGACATCAGGCCCAGTAAGAGAAGAGACACACAATGGAATACTATACAGACAGGAAAAGGAATGAGGGTCAGACGCAGGCTACAGTGTGAATGAAACCTGAAGTCATCAGGCCCAGTAAGAGAATAAACAGTCAATGGAATACTATACAGCCAGGAAAAGGAATGAGGGTCAGACGCAGGCTGCGGCATGGGTGAAAAGTGAAGACATCACGCACAGTGGGAGAAGAGACCCACAACGAAATACCATACAGCCAGGAAATGGAATGAGGGTCAGACACACGCTGCAGTGTGGATGAACCTTGAAGGCATCAGGCCCAGTGAGACAAGAGACACACTATGGATTAGTATACAGCCAGGAAACGGAATGAGGGTCAGACGCAAGTTGCGGCATGGGTGAACGTTGAAGCCGTCAGGCCCAGTGGGAGAAGAGACACACAATGGAATACTATACAGCCAGGAAAAAGAATGAGGGTCTGATGCAGGCTGCGGCATGGGTGAACCTTGAACACATCAGGCCCGGTAGGAGAAGAGACACACAGTGGAATACTATATGGCCAGCTAAAACGAACGAGCGTCAGATGCAGGCTGCAGTGTGAATGAACCTGGAAGATCTCAGGTCCAGTGAAGGAAGAGACACACAATGGAATACCATACAGCGAGGAAAAGGAATGAGGGTCAGAAGCAGGCTGTGGCATGGGTGAACATAGGAGACATCAGGCCCAGTGGGAAAAGAGACACGCAATGGAATACTATACAGCCAGGAAAAGGAATGAGGGTCAGATATAGGCTGCAGTGTGAATGAAACTTGAAGACGTCAGGCCCAGTAAGAGAACAGACTCTTAATGGAATACTCTACAGCCAGGAAAAGGAAAGAGGGACAGACCCAGGCTGCGGCATGGGTGACCCGTGAAGACATCAGGCCCACTGGGAGAAGAGACACACAATGAAATACCATATAGCCAGGAAATGGAATGAGGTTAAGATGCAGGCTGTCTCATGGGTGAACCATAAGGGCATCAGGCCCAGTGGTAGAAGAGACACAAAATGGAATACTATACAGCCGGGAAAAGGAATGAGGGTCAGACGCAGGCTGCGGCATGTGTGAACTTTGAAGACATCAGGCCCAATGGGAGGAGAGACACACAATGGAATACTGTAGAGCCAGGAAAAGGAATGAGGGTCAGATTCAGGCTGCAGTGTGAATGAACATGGAAAATCTCAGGCCCAGTGAGAGAAGAGATGCACAGTGGAACACTATACATGCAGGAAATGGAATGAGGGTCAGATGCAGGCTGCGGCATGGATTAACCTTGAAGACATCAGGCCCGGTGGAAGAAGAGACATACAATGGAATACTATATGGCCAGCTAAAACGATCGAGCGTCAGATGCAGGCTGCAGTGTGAATGAACCTGGAAGATCTCAGGCACAGTGAGAGAAGAGACACAGAGAGGAATACTATACAGCCAGGAAAAGGAATGAGGGTCAGATGCTGGCTGCGGCATGGGTGAACCTTGAAGACATCAGGCCCGGTGGGAGAAGAGACACACAATGGAATACTATATGTCCAGCAAAAACGAATGAGGCTCAGATGCAGGCTGCAGTGTGAATGAACCTGGAAGATCTCAGGCCCAGTGAAGGAAGAGACACACAATGGAATACCATAGAGCAAGGAAAAGGAAAGAGGTTCAGAAGCAGGCTGCGGCATGGGTGAACATTGAAGACATTAGGCCCAGTGAGAGAAGAGACACACAGTGGAATAGTATACAGCCAGGAAAAGGAATGAGGGTCAGACGCAGGATGCAGTGTGAATGAAACTTAAAGACATCAGGCCCTGTAAGAGAAGAGACACTCAATGGAATACTACAGAGCCAGGAAAGGGAATGAGGGTCAGATGCAGGCTGCAGCGTGGATGAACCTTCAAGACCTCAGGCCTAGTGAGAGAAGAGACACACAATGGAATACTAAACAGCCAGGAAAAGGAATGAGGGTCAGACACAGGCTGCAGTGTAAGTGAACCTGGAATACATCAGGCCCAGTAAAAGAAGAGACACACAATGGAATACTATACAGCCAGGAAAGGGAATGAGGGTCAGATGCAGGCTGCGGCATGGGTGAACCTTGAAAACATCAGGCCCGGTGGGAGAAGAGACACACAATGGAATACTATATGTCCAGTTAAAACGAATGAGGGTCAGATGCAGGCTGCAGTGTGAATGAACCTGGAAGATCTCACGCCCAGTGAAGGAAGAGACACACAATGGAACACCATACAGCCAGGAAAAGGAATGAGGGTCAGACGCAGGCTGCGGCATGGGTGAACTTTGAAGTCATCAGGCCAAGTGGGAGAAGAGACAAACAATGGAATACCATAAAGCCAGGAAAAGGAATGAAGGTCAGAGGAGGGCTGCGGCATGGGTGAACCTTGAAGACATCAGGCCCAGTGGTAGAAGAGACACACAATGGAATACTATACATCCAGGAAAAGGAATGAGGGTCAGACGCAGGCTGCGGCATGGGTGAACTTTGAAGACATCAGGCCCAGTGGGAGAAGAGACAAACAATGGAATACTATACATCCAGAAAAAGGAATGAGGGTCAGATGCAGGCTGCAGTGGGAATGAACCTGGAAGACATCAGGCCCAGTAAGAGAAGAGACACACAATGGAATACTATACAGACAGGAAAAGGAATGAGGGTCAGACGCAGGCTACAGTGTGGATGAAACTTGAAGTCATCAGGCCCGGTAAGAGAATAAACAGTCAATGGAATAGTATACAGCCAGGAAAAGGAATGAGGGTCAGACGCAGGCTGCGGCATGGGTGAAAAGTGAAGACATCACGCACAGTGGGAGAAGAGACACACAACGAAATACCATATAGCCAGGAAAAGGAATGAGGGTCAGACTCAGGCTGCAGTGTGGATGAACCTTGAAGTCATCAGGCCCAGTGAGACAAGAGACACACTATGGAATAGTGTACAGCCAGGAAAAGGAATGAGGGTCAGACGCAGGCTACAGTGTGAATGAAACTTGAAGACATCAGGCCCAGTAAGAGAATACACACTCAATGGAATACTATACAGCCAGGAAAAGGAATTAGGTTCAGACGCAGGCTGCGGCATGGGTGAAAAGTGAAGACATCACGCACAGTGGGAGAAGAGACACACAACGAAATACCATATAGCCAGGAAAAGTAATGAGGGTCAGATGCAGGCTGCAGTGTGAATGAAACAGGAAGATCTCAGGCACAGTGAGAGAAGAGACACAAAGTGGAATACTATACAGCCAGGAAAAGGAATGAGGGTCAGATGCAGGCTGCAGTGTGAATGAAACAGGAAGATCTCAGGCACAGTGAGAAAAGAGACACACAGTGGAATACTATACAGCCAGGAAAAGGAATGAGGGTCAGATGCAGGCTGCAGTGTGAATGAACCTGGAAGACATCAGGCCCAGTAAGAGAACAGACACACAATGGAATACTATATGGCCAGGAAAAGAAATGAATGTCAGATGCAGGCTGCAGTGTGAATGAACGTTGAACACATCAGGCCCAGTGAGAGAAGAGACACAGAATGGAATACAACACAGCCAGGAAAAGAATGTGGGTCAGAGGCAGGACGCAGCGTGGACGAACATTCAAGACCTCAGGCCTAGTGAGAGAAGAGACACACAATGGAATACTACACAGCCAGTAAAAGAAATGAGGGTCAGACACAGGCTGCAGTGTTAGTGAACCTGGAAGACATCAGGCCCAGTAAGAGAAGACACAGAAAATGGAATGCCATACAGCCAGTAAAAAAATGACGGTCAGACACAGGCTGCAGTGTTAATGAACCTTGAAGACATCAGACCCAGTGAGAGAAGAGAAACAAAATGGAATACTATAGAGCCAGGAAAAGGAAAGAGGATCAGATGCAGGCTGCAGAGTGAAGGAAATTTGAATACATGAGGCCCAGTGAGAGAAGAGACACGCAATGGAATACTACACAGCCAGGAAAAAGAATGAGGGTCAGAAGCAGCCTGCGGCATGGGTGAACCTTGAAGACAAAAGGCCCAGTGAGAAAAGAGACACACAATGGAATACTATACAGCCAGGAAAAGGAATGAGGGTCAGATGCAGGCTGCGGCATGGGTGAACCTTGAAGACATCAGGCCCGGTGGGAGAAGAGACACACAATGGAATACTATATGGCCAGCAAAAACGAATGAGACTCAGATGCAGGTTGCAGTGTGAATGAACCTGGAAGTTCTCAGGCCCAGTGAAGGAAGAGACACACAATGGAATACCATAGAGCAAGGAAAAGGACAGAGGTTCAGAAGCAGGCTGCGGCATGGGGGAACATTGAAGACATTAGGCCCAGTAAGAGAAGAGACACACAATGGAATACTATACAGCCAGGAAAAGGAATGAGGGTCAGAGGCAGGATGCAGTGTGAATGAAACTTGAAGAAATCAGGCCCTGTAACAGAAGAGACACTCAATGGAATACTACAGAGCCAGGAAAGGGAATGAGGGTCAGATGCAGGCTGCAGCGTGGATGAACGTTCAAGACCTCAGGCTTAGTGAGAGAAGAGACACACAATGGAATACTAAACAGCCAGGTAAAAGAATGAGGGTCAGACCCAAGCTACAGTGTGAATGAACCTTGAAGACATCCGGCCCAGTGAGAGAAGAGACACAAAATGGAATAATATACGGCCACGATAAGGAATGAGGGTCAGATGCAGGTTGCAGCGTGAATGAAACTTGAATTCATCAGGCTCAGTGAGAGAAGAGACACACAATGGAATTCTACGCAGTCAGGAAGAGGAATGAGGGTCAGACGCAGGCTGCGGCATGGGTGAACCTTGAAGACATCAGGCCCAGTGAGAGAAGAGACACACAATGGAATACTATACAGCCAGGAAAAGGAATGAGGGTCAGACGCAGGCTGCGGCATAGGTGAACTTTGAAGGCATCAGGCCCAGTGAGAGAAGAGACGCACAGTGGAATACTATACAGCCAGGAAAATGAATGAGGGTCAGATGCAGTCTGCAGTGTGAATGAACTTTGAAGACATCAGGCCCAGTGAGAGAAGAGGCACACAATGGAATACCACACAGCCAAGAAAAGGAATCAGGGTCAGATGCAGGCTGCAGTGTGAATGAACCTGGAAGATCTCAGGCCCAGTGAGAGAAGAGACACAGACTGGAATACTATGCAGCCAGGAAAAGGAATGAGGGTGAGACGCAGGTTGCGGCATGTTTGAACCGGGAAGACATCAGGCCCAGTGGGAGAAGAGACACACAATGGAATATCATATAGCCAGGAAAATGAATGAGGTTCAGACGCAGGCTGCGGCATGGGTGAACCTTGAAGACATCAGGCCCAGTGGGAGAAGAGACACACAATGGAATATTACACAGCCAGGAAAAGGAATGAGGGTCAGACGCAGCCTGCGACATGGGTGATCCTTGAAGACATCAGGCCCAGTGGGAGAAGAGACACACAATGGAATACCATAGAGCCAGGAAAAGGAATGAGGGTCAGACGCAGGCTGCAGTGTGGATGAACCTTGAAGACACCAGGTCCAGTGAGAGAAAAGACAAACAATGGAATACTATACAGCCAGGAAAAGGAATGTGGGTCAGATATAGGCTGCGGCATGAGTGAACTTTGAAGACATCAGGCCTGGTGGGAAAGGAGACACAGAGTGGAATACTATATGGCCAGCCAAAACGAATGAGGGTCAGATGTAGGCTGCAGTGTGAATGAACCTGGAAGATTTCAGGCTCAGTGAAGGAAGAGACACACAATGGAATACCATACAGCCAGGAAAAGGAATGAGGGTCAGAAGCAGGCTGCGGCATGGGTGAATATTAAAGATATCAGGCCCAGTGAGAGAAGAGACACAGAATGGAATACTATACAGCAAGGAAAAGGAATGAGGGTCAGACGCAGGCTGTTGTGTGAATGAACCTTGAAGGCATCAGGCCCAGTGGTAGAAGAGACACACAATGCAATACTATACAGCCAGGAAAAGGAATGAGTGTTACACCCAGGCTGCAGCATGGGTGAACGGTGAAGATATCAGGCCCAGTGGGAGAAGAGACACACAGTGGAATACTATACAGCCAGGAAAAGGAATGAGGGTCAGATGCAGGCTGCAGTGTGAATGAACCTGGTAGATCTCAGGCCCAGTGAGAGAAGAGACACACAGTGGAATACTATACAGCCAGGAAAAGGAATGTGTGTCAGATGCAGGCTGCAGTGTGAATGAACCTGGAAGACATGAGGCCCAGTGAGAGAAGAGACACAGAAGGGAATACTATGCAGGCAGGAAAAGGAATGAGGGTCAGACGCAGTCTGCTGTGTGAATGAACCTTGAAGACATCAGGCCAAGTGGTAGAAGATACACACAATGGAATACTATACAGCCAGGAAAAGGAATGAGGGTTACACCCAGGCTGCAGCATGGGTGAACGGTGAAGATATCAGGCCCAGCGGGAGAAGAAACACACAGTGGAACACTATACAGCCAGGAAAAGGAATGAGGGTCAGATGCAGGCTGCAGTGTGAATGAACTTGGAAGATCTCAGGCCCTGTGAGAGAAGAGACACACAGTATAATACCATACAGCCAGGAAAAGGTATGAGTGTCAGATGCAGGATGCAGTGTGAATGAACCTGGAAGACATCAGTCCCAGTGAGAGAAGAGACACACAATGGAATACTATATGGCCAGGAAAAGGAATGAGAGTCAGATGCAGACTGCAGTGTGAATGAACGTTGAAGACATCAGGCCCATTGCAAGAAGAGACACACAATGGATTTCTATACAGCCAGGAAAAGGAATGAGGGTCAGATGCAGGCTGCCGCATGGATGAAACTTCAAGACCTCATGCCTAGTGAGAGAAGAGACACACAATGGAATACTACCCAGCCAATAAAAGGAATGAGGGTCAGACACAGGCTGCAGTGTGAGTGAACGTGGAAGACACCAGTCCCAGTAAGAGAAGAAACACACAATGGATTACTATACAGCCAGGTAAAAGAATGAGGGTCAGACCCAAGCTACAGTGTGAATGAGCCTTGAAGACATCCGGCCCAGTGAGAGAAGAGACACAAAATGGAATAATATAGAGCCAGGATAAGGAATGAGGGTCAGATGCAGGCTGCAGCGTGAATGAACCTTGAATTCATCAGGCCAAGTGAGAGAAGAGACACACAATGGAATACTACGCAGTCAGGAAGAGGAATGAGGGTCAGACGCAGGCTGCGGCATGGGTGACCCGTGAAGGCATCAGGCCCACTGGGAGAAGAGACACACAATGAAATACCATATAGCCAGGAAATGGAATGAGGGTCAGATGCAGGCTGTGTCATGGGTGAACCTTAAAGCATCAGGCCCAGTGGTAGAAGAGACACACAATGGAATACTATACAGCCGGGAAAAGGAATGAGGGTCAGACGCAGGCTGCGGCATGGGTGAACTTTGAAGGCATCAGGCCCAATGGGAGAAGAGACACACAATGGAATACTGTAGAGCCAGGAAAAGGAATGAGGGTCAGATTCAGGCTGCAGGGTGAATGAACCTGGAAAATCTCAGGCCCAGTGAGAGAAGAGACGCACAGTGGAACACTATACATCCAGGAAAAGGAATGAGGGTCAGATGCAGGCTGCAGTGTGAATGAACATTGAAGACATCAGGCCCAGTGAGAGAAGAGGCACACAATGGAATACTACACAGCCAGGGAAAGGAATGAGGGTCAGATGCAGGCTGCAGCGTGGATGAAACTTCAGGACCTCAGGCCTAGTGAGAGAAGAGATAGACAATGTAATACTACGCAGCCAGGAAAAGGAATGAGGTTCCGACACAGGCTGCAGTGTGAGTGAACCTGGAAGGCATCAGGCCCAGCAAGAGAGGAAACACACAATGGAATACTATACAGCCAGGAAAAAGAATGAGGGTCAGACGCAGGCTACAGTGTGAATGAATCTTGAACACATCAGGCCCAGTGAGAGAAGAGACACAAAATGGAATAATATACAGGCAGTATAAGGAATGAAGGTCAGATGCATGCTGCAGCGTGAATGAACTTTGAATTCATCAGGCCCAGTGAGAGAAGAGACACACAATGGAATGCTGCACAGCCAGGAAAAGGAATGAGGGTCAGACGCAGGCTGCGGCATGGGTGAACCTTGAAGACATCAGGCCCAGTGAGAGAAGAGACAAACAATGGAATACTATACAGCCAGGAAAAGGAAGGAGGGTCAGACACAGGCTGCGGCATGGGTGAATCTTGAAGGCATCAGTCCCTGTGAGAGAAGAGACACACGAGGGAATACTATACAGCCAGGAAAATGAGTGAGGGTCAGACACAGGCTCCAGTGTGGATGAACCTTGAAGACGCCAGGCCCATTGAGAGAAGAGACACACAATGGAATACTATACAGCCAGGAAAAGGAATGAGGGTCAGATGCAGGCTGCAGCATGGGTGAACTTTGAAGACATCAGGCCCGGTGGGAGAGGAGACACACAATGGAATACTATATGGCCAGCAAAGTCGAATAAGTGTCAGAGGTAAGCTGCAGTGTGAATGAACCTGGAAGATCTCAGGCCCAGTGAAGGAAGAGACATACAATGGCATACCATACAGCCAGGAAAAGGAATGAGGTTCAGAAGCAGGCTGCAGCATGGGTGAACAGTGAAGACATCAGGCCCAGTGAGAGAAGAGACACACAGTGGAATACTATACAGGCAGGAAAAAGAATGAGGTTCTGATGCAGGCTGCAGTGTGAATGAACCTTGAAGACATCAGGCCCAGTAAGAGAAGAGACACTCAATGGAATACTATACAGCCAGGAAATGGAATAAGGGTTAGACGCAGGTTGCAGCATGGGGGAACCGTGAAAACATCAGGCCCAGTGGGAGAAGAGACACACAATGGAATACCATACAGCCAGGAAAAAGAATGAGGGTCAGACGCAGGCTGCGGCATGGGTGAACCTTGAAGACATCAGGCCTAATGGGAGAAGAGACAACCAGTGGAATACTATACAGCCAGGAAAAGGAATGAGGGTCAGATGCAAGCTGCAGTGTGAATGAACCTGCAAGATCTCAGGCCCAGTGAGTCAAGAGACACACAGTCGAATACCATACAGCCAGGAAATGGAATGAGAGTCAAATGCAGGCTGCAGTGTGAATGAACCTTGAAGACATCAGGCCCAGTGCGAGAAGAGACACACAATGGAATTCTACACAGCCAGGAAAAGGAATGAGGGTCAGATGCAGGCTGCAGCGTGGATGAACCTTCAAGACCTCAGTCCTAGTGAGAGAAGAGACACACAATGTAATACTACACAGCCAGGAAAAAGAATGAGGGTCAGACAGAGGCTGCAGTGTGAGTGAACCTGGAAGACATCAGGCCGAGTAAGGGAAGAAACACACAATGGAATACTATACAGCCAGTAAATAGAATGAGGTTCAGACGCAGGCTGTAGTGTGAATGAACCTTGAAGACGTCAGGCCCAGTGAAAGAAGAGACACAAAATGTAATAATATACAGCCAGGATAAGGAATGAGGGCCAGATGCAGGCTGCAGAGTGAATGAACCTTGAATACATCAGGCCCAGTGTGAGAAGAGACACACAATGGAATACTACACAGCCAGGAAAATGAATGAAGGTTAGACACAGGCTGCGGCATGGGTGAACCTTGAAGACTTCAGGCCCAGTGAGAGAAAAGACACACAATGGAACACTATACAGCCAGGAAAAGGCATGAGGGTCAGACGCAGGCTGCGGCATGGGTGAACCTTGAAGACATCAAGCCCAGTGAGAGAAGAGACACACAATGGAATACTATACAGCCAGGAAAAGGAATGAGGGTCAGACGTAGGCTGCGGCATGGGTGAACCTTGAAGACCTCAGGCCCAGTGAGAGGAGAGACACACAATGGAATACTATACAGCCAGGAAAAGGAATGAGGGTCAGACCCAGGCTGTAATGGGTGACCCTTGAGGACATCAGGCCCAGTGAGAGAGACCAGACAGGAAAGACCCCATAGTGTATGACTCCACTTATCTAAATTGTCTGGAACAGGCAAAGATTTCATAGAGACAGAAACTAGAACTATGGGTGGCAGAGGCTGCGGCGTGAAATTGGGAATTGGTGTTTCATGGGGAGAGAGTTTCTGTTTGGGAAGATGAAAAGATTCTGAAGGTGGTTAGTGACTATGGTTGCACAATTATTTGAATGTACTATTTTTTTTTGAGGGGTATAGAGTTTTGATCTTGTTCCCCAGGCTGGAGTGCAATGGCCCGATCTCAGCTCTCTGCAACCTCCGCCTCCCGGGTTCAAGTGATTCTTCTTCGTCAGCCTCCTGAGTAGCTGTGAGTACAGGCACCTGCCACCAGGCCCAGCTAATTTTTTGTATTTTTAGTAGAGACAGGATTTCACCATGTTGGCCAGGCTGATCTCGAACTTCTGATCTCTGGTGATCCACACACCTCGGCCTCCCAAAGTGCTGGGATTACAGGCACGGAGCACCACACCCGGCTAATTTTTGTATTATTAGTAGAGACGGGGTTTTGACTTGTTGACCAGGCTGGTCTTGAACTCCCAACCTCAGGTGATCCACTCGCCTTGCCCTCCCAAATTGCTGGGATTACAGGCGTGAGCCATCACGCCTGGCTGAATTGTACTCTTTAAAACGGCTAAAATGTTAGACATTATATTATGTGTGCTCCACCACAATTAAAAATATATATATTGCTATGGACAGGAAAAGCAGCTTTCTTTTGAGGAAAAGGATACATTCAGTTGGCAACAATGAACATTGCACAATATTTAATTTTTTTTCTTTTTTTTGAGATAGTCTCACTCTTGTTGCCCAGGCTGGAGTGCAGTGGCGCAATCTCAGTTTACTGCAACCTCTGCCTCTCGGGTTCAAGTGATTCTCCTGCCTCAGCCTTCCGAGTACCTGGGATTACAGGCATGTGCCGCTACGCCTGGCTAAATTTTTTATTATTAGTAGAGACGGGGTTTTGCCATTTTGGCCAGGCTGGTCCTGAACTCCTGACCTCATGTGATCCACCCACCTCGGCCTCCCAGAGTGCTGGGATTACAGGCACACACCACCACACCCGGCTAATTTTTGTATTATTAGTAGAGACAGGTTTTTGCCATGTTGACCAGGCTGGTCTTGAACTCCCAACTTCAGGTGATCCACCCGCCTTGCCCTCCCAAAGTGCTGAGATTACAGGCATAAGCCACCGCACCCGGCCAAATTATACTCTTTAAAATGGCAAAAATTGCAGAGATTATATTTTGTGTGCTCTATCACAATTTTTAAAAAGTATATATTGCTATAGACAGGAAAATAAGCTTTCTTTTGAGGAAAGGGGTACATTCAGTTGGCAACAATGAACATTGTAGAATATTTAATTTTTTTTCTTTTTTTTTTTTTTTTGAGATGGAGTCTCGCTCTTGTTCCCCAGGCTGGAGTGCAGTGGTTCAATCTTGGCACACCGCAACCTCCACTTCTTGGGTTCAAGAAATGTCCCTACCTCAGCCTCCCGAGTAGCTGAGACTACAGGTGCGCACCACCGTGCCCGGCTAATTTTTTGTATTTTAGTAAAGACAGGGTTTCATGATGTGGGCCAGGATGGTCTCAATCTCCTGACATCCTGATCATTCTGCCTCAGCCTCCCAAAGTGCTGGGATTACAGGTGTGAACCACCATGCCCTGCCAAATTGTACTCTTATTTACCACGGCTAAAATGGCAGAGATTATATTATGTGCGCTCTACCACGATCTTAAAAAATTTTGTTGCTATACACAGGAAAAAAAATGCTTTCTTTTGTGGAAAAGTGTACATTTGGTTGGCAACAATGAACATTGCACAGAATTAAATTTTAAAAATGCAAAAAGTTGTTCTCAGCAGGGTACAGTGACTCACACCTGGATTCCCAGCTACTTGAGAGGCTGAGGTTGGAGGATCCGTTTAGCCCAGGAAGTGGAGGCTGCAGTGAGGTGTGATCACGCCACTGCACTCCAGCTTGGGCAAAAAGACAAGATCCTGTCTTGGCCAGGCGCAGTGGCTCAAGCCTGTCATCCCAGCATTTTGGGAGGCCGAGGCGGGCAGATCACGCGGTCAGGAGATCGAGACCATCCTGGCTAATACGGTGAAACTCCGTGCCTACTAACAATACAAAAAATTAGCCGGGCGCGGTGGCGGGTGCCTGTAGTCCCAGCTAATTGGGAGGCTGAGGCAGGAGAATGGCTTGAACCTGGGAGGCGGAGCTTGCAGTGAGTGGAGATTGCGCCACTGCACTCCAGCCTGGGTGACAGAGGAAGACTCCATCTCAAAAAAAAAAAAAAAAAGAGAAGACCCTGTCTCTAAAAAACACAAGAAAACAACAACCACAACAAGACACAAAAGAGTGGTCTCAAGAAGATGAAAAACTGTTAAAATGGTGCATATGACATTATACGTATTTTGCCATAATGAAAAAGAATGGTGTAGGGAACAGCAGAATCTTTTAGAAAGTAATCCTGGGGTTCAGCACTTCACAAAAACAAGAGGAGAGCAAGCTCTCAAGCTATCGAGTTAGAAAAAGCTTTGCTGGGCGTGGTGGCTCACACCTGTAATTTCAGCATTTTGGGAAGCCGAGGCAGGTGGATTACATGAGATCAGGAGTTCGAGTCCAGACTGGCCAACACGGTGAAACCCCGTCTCTACTAAAAATACAAAAATTAGCCGGTCGTGGTGGTGCACGCCTGTAATCCCAGCTACTTGGGAGGCTGAGGCAGGAGGATTACTTGAACCCAGGAGGTGGAGGTTACAGTGAGGTGAGATGCTGAGATCTTTTAAGATAGCTTTTTGGCTGGGTGCGGTAGCTCACGGCTGTAATCCCAGCACTTTGGGAGGTTGAGGTGGGCAGATCACCAGAGATCAGGAGTTCGAGATAAGCCTGGCCAACATGGTGAAACTCCTCTCTACTCAAAAATAGAAAAATTAGCCAGGCATGCTGGCGCATGCCTGTAATCCCAGCTACTCGGCATGCCGAGGCAGAAAAATCAGTTGAACCTGGGAGATGGAAGTTGCAGTGAGTCGAGATCGCGCCACTGCACTCCAGCCTGGGTGACAGAGTGAGACTCCTTCTCAAAAACAACAGCAACAAAATACCCGTAGTTTGGGAGGCCGAGGCAGGTGGATCACCTGAGGTTAGAAGTTCGACACCATCCTGGCCAACATGGTGAGACTGCGTCTTTACAAAAACTACAAAAATTAGCCAGGCGTGGTGCCAGGTGCCTCTAATTCCAGATACTCGGGAAGCTGAGGCAGGAGAATCACTTGAACCCAGGAGGCGGAGGTTGTAGTGAGCCGAGATCACGCCACTGCAGTCCAGCCTGGGTGACAGAGCGAGACGCTGTTTCAAAAGAAAAAAGAGAGAGAGAGAGAAATAGAGGATAGAAAAATAGAAATGAAACAAAGAATGATATAGAAAAGACAAAATAAAACACGACTAATATGGCGAAGAGCCCAGGAAGACGATAGGGGGCGTGAAAGAATAAAAAAACCAAAAAATAAAAAACAAATTGCAGAAAATTGTGCAGAGATCAAAATTTGAAGTTGAAGAAAGAATAGACATAGAGAATTAACCCAGAATAAATTAAAAGAATGCAAGACCACCAAATCATCAAATAAAGTGAGACGCAACTTCTAGCAACCGTAAAATTATAAAACCAGTATTTCCCTGAATTTATCAATAACCAGTAACAATGGAAAATATGGCGATGCTCATGAGTGACTATTTTTATTTTTTGAGACAGAGTCTCGCTGTTGCCCAGGCTGGAGTGCAATGGCGCGATCTCAGCTCACTGCAACCTCGGCCTCCCGGGTTCTTGCGATTCTCCTGCCTCAGCCTCCCAAGTAGTTGGGATGACAGGCGCCTGCCACCACGCCAGGCTAGTGTTTGTATTATTAGTAGAGACGGAGTTTCACCACGTTGGCCAGGCTGGTCTCCAACTCCTGACCTCAGGCGATCTGCCCTCCTCGGTCTCCCAAAGTGCTGGGATGACAGGCGTGAGCCACGGCGCCCGGCCTCATTTCAGAGTTTGAGCCACGGCGCCCGGCCTCATTTCAGAGTTTGCTTATTTTCCCCACTTCAACACATCCAGAAGTTGAAAGGAAGAGATAAATGGACATTTCAAAGCTGAGTCTCTAACAACAACTAAAACCTCTTCGGTGGGGCTTGATTTGGCAAGAGTAAATGAACTCGAATCAAATTCAATTACCTTATGTACATTAACCATAATGCGTGCTTAATATTTTACAAAAAGATCTGATTTTCTGGTACTTGTTTATTTTTAACCGCAATAAAAAGTCAAAATTTGGTGGAAAGCATTTAATGTGTGTTTTCTGTGGCACTCATGAGCTGTGCAATGGTGCTATTATTTAAAAAAAGGAAAAGAAAAAAAGTGGCCGGGTGCGGTGACTCACGCCTGTAATCTCAGCACTTTGGGAGGCCGAGTCGGGTGGATGACTTGAGGTCAGGAGTTTGAGACCAGCCTGGGCAACATGGTGAAACCCTGTCTGTACCAAGAAAAAAAAAAAATTATCTGGATGTTGTATGTATGCCTATAGTCCCAGCTACTTGGGAGGCTGAGGAAGGAGGATGGCTTGAGCCCAAAAGATGGAGGCTGCAGTGAGCTGAGATTGCACCACTGCCCTCCAGCCTGGGCAACAGAGCAAGATATTGTCTCAAAAACAAAACAAAACAAAACAAAACACAAACACTAAAAAAACAGATTGAGAATCCTTGGCCCCCACCTCTTACCAGCTCAGTCACAGTTGCAAACCAGAGGCCTGGCACGGAGGCTCATGCCTGTAATCCCAGCACTTTGGGAGGCCAAGGCGGGCGGATCACCTGAGGTCAGGAGTTCGAGACCAGCCTGACCATCATGGTGAAAGCCCGGCTCTACTAAATTACAAAAATTAGCCGGGCGTGGTGGCACGTAACTGTAATCCCAGCACTTTGGGAGGCCGAGGCGGGCGGATCCCCAGAGGTCAGGAGTTCCAGACCAGCCTGACCTTCATGGTGAAACCCCATGTCTACTAAAATACAAAAATTAGCCAGGCGTGGTGGCACGTACCTGTAATCCCAGCATTTTGGGAAGCCGAGGCAGGCGGATCACCAGAGGTCAGGAGTTCGAGACCAGCCCGACCATCATGGTGAAAGCACGTCTCTACTAAAAATACAAAAATTAGCCCTGCATGGTGGCAGGTGCCTGTAATCCCAGCTACTTGTGAGGCTGAGGCAGGAGTATCGCTTGAACCTGGGAGGCGGAGGTTGCAGTGAGCTGAGATTGTACCACTGCACTCCAGCCTGGGCAACAGAGCAAGACTCAGTCTCAAAAAGAAACGAAACAAAACACTAACCTAAAAAACTGGATTGAGATTCTTCAGCCCCCACCTCTTACCAAATCAGTCAAAATTGCAAACCAGAATGTATTCAACTGCTTTGAATACCGAGGATAGATGTCATTTCATCTATGACCCTGTGTGCAGCAGGAAAGCAATATTGCCCACCTGCATTATCAAATTGGGCTCATTCAGCTAATTAAACCTATCAGCATGATATGCAAACTGGAGGCTGGGCACGGTGGCTTACACCTGTAATCCCAGCACTTTGGGAGGCCGAAGCAGGCAGATTACTTGAGGTCAGGAGTTTGAGACCAACGTGGCCAGCATGGTAAAACCTGGTCTCTACTAAAAAAAAAAAAATAAATACAAAAATTAGCCGGGTGTGGTGGCGGGCACCTGTAATGCCAGCTACTCAGGAGGCTGAAGCCAGAGAATCGTATTTACGAGGCGGAGTTTGCAGCAAGCCGAGATCAAGCCACGGCACTGCAGCCTGGGTGACAGAGTGAGACACCGTCTCAAAAAAACAAACGATATGCAAACTGGAATAACCAGGCTATATCATTCAAGGGATACTTTCCTAAGAGAATTTCTTAGTCAGCAGGAAAAATCATAATTTCTTGCCTTGTCTGAGGTATGAGTACCTGCATCTGGGGTACATGTGACTTAAGAATTTGGAAAAATTGCACTGGGGGCGGTGGCTCATGCCTATAATCCCAGCACTTTGGGAGGCCAAGGCGGGTGGATCACCTGAGGTCAGGAGTTCAAGACCAGCCAGGCCAACATGGCTAAACCTGGTCTCGACCAAAAAAACAAAAATTTGCTGGGCGTGGTGGCAGGCGCATGTAATCCCATCTACTCGGGAGGCTGAGGCAGAAGAACTGCTTGAACCCGGGAGGCAGAGGTTGCAGTCAGCTGAGATCACGCCACTGCACTCCAGCCTGGGCAACAGGGCAAGACTTTGTCTCAAAAAAAAAAAAATTGGAGCAGTTTGAAAGCTAAAGTGTGGGCTTTCCTCATCTTCTTCATCAAATGTTATTTCCATGTCTTTTTTTCTTTTTTTGAGACAGGGTCTCCCGCTGTTACCCAGGCTGGAGTGCACTGGTGCAATCTCAGCTCACTGCAGCCTCAACCTCCTGGGATCAAGCAATTCTCCCATCTCATCCTCCCATGTAGCTGGGATAACAGACATGCACCAAAACGCTGTTTGCATCTTCTCAGCATTTAGGAGAGCTTCGTATCACATACCCCGACCTCGAGAATGAATTCAAGAAATTCTTTTTTTTTTTTTGAGACAGAATCTAATTCTGTTCGCCCAGGCTGGAGTGCACTGGCCCGATCTCAGCTAACTGCAAGCTCCACCTCCCGCGTTCAAGCTATCCTCATGCCTCAGTCTCCCAAGCAACTGGGATTGCAGGCACCTGCCACCACGCCTGGCTAATTTTTGTATTTTTAGTAGAGACGAGGTTTCACCATGTTGGCCAGGCTGGTCTTGAACTCCCAACCTCAGGTGATCCGTCCGTCTCAGCCTCACAAAGTCCTGGGATGACAGGCCTGAGCCACCGCACAGCCGGTCCAAGCAACTGATTTATATAAAGTTTCCCCCGGCTCTCATTCTCTCTGACCCTGTTTTATTTCTTTATTTTTGTTTTCTTGCCGTCCTAGAGTGGGAAACGCTGATTTAAGCACCCATCATTGCAACTGTTACAGAATTGTCAGGTATTTAACGAAACAAAGAACGGATCCCGTATTTGCCAACGAGAACATATTGTACAAATATAGACAAAGTGACATAATTTACATCCCTCGTTTCAAGTAGACACACTATGAACTTTTCATATCCTCTCAGCTTTGAACTCTGTTATTACGGCTGGAAACAATGATTTGTATTCTTCTCTGAAGTCTGTTTTCTGACAGCCCCAGTCAGATATTTAGAAGACGGCTGGTTTTGACAATTTCATGGGGATCGTCCTAAAACTGTTGTTTTTTTTTAATTTTTCTCTCCCACTGTGGGTGAGGTCCCGATGGACTCTGTATGACTATAAATTGTCTAATTTACATTGTGTTGATCATATATTTTATTTTATTATTATTATTTTTTGATCATATATTTTAGAGATGGAGTTTTGCTCTTGTCGCCCAGGCTGGAGGGCAGTAGCACGAGCTCAGCTCACTGCAACCTCCACCTCCCGGGTCGGAGCGGTTCTCCTGCCTCAGCCTCCCGAGTAGCTGGGATTACAGGCACCTGCCACCATGCCTAGCTCACTGCAACCTCTGCCTCCCGGGTTCAAGCGATTCTCCTGCTTCAGCCTCCCAAGTAGCTGGGATTACAGGCACCCTCCACCATGCCTGGCTAATTTTTGTATTTTTAGTAGAGACGGGGTTTCACCATGTTGGTCAGGCTGGTCTTGAACTCCTGACCTCAGGTGATCCACCTGCCTCGCCTCCCAAAGTGCTGGGATTACAGGCGTGCGCCACCGTGCCCAGGCTGTGATGTCATCTTTCTTTCTTTCTTTTTTTCTTTCCTTTCTTTTCTTTCTTTCTTTTCTCCTGTGCTCATGCTGTGTTACAGGAGATATCGTCTGTCTCCAGGCTGTCCCACCTTCCACACTTACATCCCACTGATCACCTGAGCGTGCCCCACCAATGGTGAATGGTTCAGACTCCGTCACAATCCAGGCCTGTGAAAGTGGGGGTCCCCGGCTCACCTCGGTGTGGGCACCTGGCCATGAGAGAGAGGGATACTGGGGGGGGGTCCCCTGACATCACAACATATGGCTGGATCGGCTGTGAAAGCTGTGAGATGTGGAAAATGTTGAGCAACATTTAATATACATGCATATACCTATATTTTAATTAAATATTTAATAATTAATATTTAATTATGAATATTAAATATTCGTGATTATTATTAGATATTAATTAAATATTTAATTAAAATATAAACATGCATATATCTATATAAACATATATTTGCATATATCCGTATATTTTTATATGCATATACAGCTATGCATATATATCTATGCAATAGATATGCATCTATATGCATATTGCAATATATGTAATATAAAATAGAAATATAAATCAATAGAAATATTGATTAAATATTGATTAAATATAAATTAAACATTTAATCAATGTTTAATTTATTTAACATCACTTAATAGTTATATAATAAATTATATATAATATATATAATATATTATATATTATATGACATATATTATATATTATATAATATATAATATTATATGTCATATAATATTATATATAATATTATTAAATAGGAATTAAATAATTTATATTTAATAATTATTATTTCATATTTAATGATAAAAATAATAATGTTTGATAATATTGAAGAACACCGACGAGGGTTGATGGACATGGTTGCAGGTAAAAAGACGCATGATTCATCCACGTGGCGGCGACTCATGCCTGTGAGTACTTTGTGAGGCTGAGGCAGGAGGATGGCTTGAGGCCAGAAGTTCGAGACCAGCCTGGGCAATATGGTAAGATTCCCCCCTCCGCTAACTCTACAAAAAATAAAAAAAAACAGAAAGAGGCAAGATTCATGAAGCATGGAGGGAGGGTTCTGTGATGTTCCAATGGCCTCAGCAAGTCTGTGTTGAGCATTTGCAAGGAGAAGGGATTGTCAGTCAGTAGCTCAAACTATAGGGCAGAGGAGATGCATGCTTCCCTGAGGATGTCTTTATGTTCTTTTTTATTTTTTATTTTATCAGTATTATTATTATTATTATTTTGAGATGGAGTCTCGCTTTGTCACCCAGGCTGAAGTTCAGTGGCACAATCTCAGCTCACTGCAACCTCCACCTCCCGAGTTCAAGCGATTCTCCAGCCTCAGCCTCCCAAGTACCTGGGACTACAGGCCCCCGCCACCATGCCCAGCTAATTCTTATTTTTTTTTCTCTTTTTGAGATGGAGTCTCGCTCTGTTGCCCAGGCTGGAGTGCAGTGGTGCAATCTTGGCTCACTACAACCTCCGCCTCCTGGGTTCACACGATTCTCCTGCCTCAGCCTCCTGAATAGCTGAGACTACAGGCACCTGCCACCACACCCGGCTAATTTTTGTATTTTTAGTACAGACGGGATTTCACCATGTTAACCAGGATGATCTTGATTTCCTGACCTCTTGATCCGCTCGCCTCGGCCTCCCAAAGTGCTGAGATTACAGGCGTGAGCCACTGCGCCCGGCGTAATTCTTGTATTTTTAGTAGACACAGAATTTCACCATGTTGGCCAGGCTGGTCTTGAACTCCTGACCTCAGGTGATCCGTTGGTACCCTCCTGCCAAAGTGCTGGGATCACAGGCGTGAGCCACCGCGCCCGGGCAGACATCCTTACGTTCTAAAGATCTGCTGTACAGTGCCATGCCTACAGCCAGCAATATTGTCTCCTGCACTTAAAAATTTGCTAGGACAGGAGAGCTCACGGATACTCCTTAAAATAATGAGAATAGAAGTACCATTACGTCCAGCAATTTCACGACTGGGTATCTACCAAAGGAAAAGCAGTCATTATGGGAAAAGACACTTGCACAGGCACATTTATAGCAGCACTGTTTGCAACTGCAAAATCATGGAACCAGCCCCAAGACCCATCAAGCAACGAGTGGATAAAGAAAATGCGGTACAGGTCGGGAGCGGTGACTCACCCCTGTAATCCCAGCACTTTGGGAGGCTGAGGTGGGCTGATCACCAGGTCAGGAGTTCAAGACCAGCCTGACCAATATGGTGAAACAGCATCTCTACTAAAAATACAAAAATTAGCCAGGTGTTGTGGCAGGCACCTGGAATCCCAGCTTCTGGGGAGGTTGAGACACAAGAATCGGTTGAACCCGGGAGGTGGAGGTTGCAGTGAGCTGAGATCACACCACTGCATTCCAGCCTGGGCGACAGAGTGAGACTCCATCTAAAAAAAAAAATGTGATATATATCTTGATATATATATATATGATATACATATATAGGATATATATATACACACATACTATATATACTCTCTCTATATATAGTGCTGAATATATTTATACACACTCTGTATATATATAATGGAAAACTACTCAGCCAGGAAAAGGAATGAATGAATGGCCTTCATGGCAACCTGGATGGAATTGGGAACCAATAATGTAAGTGAAGTAACTCAGGAATGGAAAACCAGACATCCTTTGTTCTCCCTCATAAGTTGGAGCTTATGAAACTGTGGTGTATATATATATATATATATATATATATATATATGTAAACATATATATGTTGTGTGTGTCTATATATTTACACTATACATATGTCTATATATATAGTGCTGAATATATATACACATAATAAATACATATGTCTATATATATAGTGCTATATATATATATATATACACACACACACTATATATATAATGAAATACTACTCAGCCAGGAAAAGGAATGAATGAATGGCATTCACGGCAACTTGGATGGAATTGGGGACCATTATTCCAAGTGAAGTAAGTCAGGAATGGAAAACCAAACATCCTTTGTTCTCCCTCATAAGTGAGAGCTTATGAAACTGTGGTGTATATATATATATAGATATGTTGTGTGTGTATATATATTTACAGTGTGTGTATATATATTTACTCACAATATGTGTGTGTATACATATACACACTATATATATGTCTATATATACAGTGCTGAATATATGTATACACACACTATATATATATTGGAATACTACTCAGCCATGAAAAGGAATGAATGAATGATATTCACAGCAACCTGGATGGAATTGGGGACCATGATTCTAAGTGAAGTAACTCAGGAATGGAAAACCAAATATCCTTTGTTCTCTCTCATAAGTGGGAGCTTATGAAGCTGTGGTATATATACATATATATATATAGTGTGTGTGTTTTTATATATTTACACACAATATGTGTGTTTAAATATATATACACACACTGTACATATGTCTATATATATAGTGCTGAATATATATACACAATATATACATATGTCTATGTACATAGTGTTGTATATATACACAGCACTGTATATATAAAATGTAATACTACTCAGCCATGAAAAGGAATGAATGAAAAGAAATGAATCAATGGCATTCACAGCAATCTGGATGGAGTTGGGGACCCTTATTCTAAGTGAAGTAACTCAGGAATGGAAAACCAACATCCTATGTTCTCACTCATAAGTGAGAGCTAAGCTAGCAGGATGCAAAGGCATAAGAATGATACATGGATTTTGGGGAATCTGGGGGACAGGCTCGGGGGTGGCCAGAAATAAAAGACCATGCTTTGGGTACGGTGTACACGACTCGGGTGTGCGCCAACACCTCTGATATCACCACTCAAGAAGTTATCCGGCTGAGTGTGGTGGCTCACGCCTGTAATCCCAACACTTTGGGAGGCCAAGGTGGGCAGACCACGAGGTCAGGAGTTTGAGACCAGCTTGGCTAACACAGTGAAATCCTGTCTCTACTAAAAATACAAAAATTAGCTGGGTGTAGTGGTGCATGCCTGTAATCCCAGCTACTCAGGAGGCTGAGGCAGGAGAATCGCTTGAACCTGGGAGGTGGATGTTGCAGTGAGCTGAGATTGTGCCATTGCACTCCAGCCTGGGCAACAGAGCAAGACTCCATCTCAAAAAAAAAAAAAAAAAAAGCTTCGAAAGGCAGCTCTCCTGAAAACTTCTCCAAAAAGCCAAGATGACAGATTTGGATCATTTTAAAGTTATGAAGGCAAAGAAAATGAGGAACAGAATCATCAAGAATAAAGTTAAGAAGCTTCAAAAGGCAGCTATCCTGAAAGCTTCTTCCAAAAAAGCACCTGCTGCTGCTGCAGCTGCTGCTGCTGCTGCTAAAGTTCCAGCAAAAA
Source organism: Pongo abelii (assembly GCF_028885655.2). NCBI lineage: Eukaryota > Metazoa > Chordata > Mammalia > Primates > Hominidae > Pongo > Pongo abelii. Next base: position 12,499,650 of record NC_071996.2, read on the forward strand.
AGATGACCGCTGTGGGTAAGAAGGCCCAGAAGATTCAGCCCAGAAGATTCTTTCCCAGAAAACCACAGGCCAGAAGGCAGCGCCTGCTCCAAAAGTTCAGAGGACTCAAAAACTCCAGCTCCTAAAATAGAAGAAACACCTGCCAATAGAGTGAGAAGATGGTTACATCCACAGAGGCACCTGCTCCAAAAGCTCAGAAGGGTCAAAAAGCTTCAGCTCCGGCCAGGCGCACTGGCTCATGCCTGTAATCCCAGCACTTTGGGAGGCTGAGGTGGGTGGATCACGAGGTCAGGAGTTCAAGACCAGCCTGGCTAACACGGTGAAATCCCGTCTCTACTAAAAATACAAAAATCAGCCAGGCGTGGTGGCAGGTGCCAGTAATCCCAGTTACTCGGGAGGTTGAGGCAGGAGAATCGCTTGAACCTGGGAGGCGGAGGTTGCGGTGAGCCGAGATCGTGCCATTACACTCCAGCCTGGGGGACAGATCAAGACTCCCTCTCAACAAAACAAAACAACAACAAAAAAGGCTCCAGTCCTAAAATAGAAGAAACACCTGCCACAGAGGCTCCTGCTCCAAAGGCATCTGGTAACAAAGCATAAGAGGCAATTATAGAAAGTAATAAAGGTTCTTTTCGACATGCTGGCAAATCTAAAAAATAGTAATAATGAAAAATAAATAAAATATTAGGAAAACATATTACAGTTTTATGACCTGCTTTTTCTTCTCTTAGAACTATATTAAAAATATGTTTGTGTGTTAAAAAAGAAAAACAGAAAAGAAAACCAGAGAATGTGCTTCTAAAATAAGAAACATTTCGTTATGACTCTGACAGGTGTGAATGAAGCTACTTGGGGCTCAACCCCTACCCAAGGGCTGAGTTGTGAGGTGGGACAGGCACCTGTTTTGTCATTATAAAAAGCAGCACTGGCCAGGCGCTGTGGCTCATGCCTGTAATCCTGGCACTATGGGAATCCAAGGTGGGTGGATCACTTGAGGTCAGGAGTTCGAGACCAGCCTGGCCAACATAGTGAAACCCCGCCTCTACTACAAATACAAAAATTAGCCGGGTGTGGTGGCAGGTGCCCCTAATCCCAGCTACTCGGGAGGCTGAGGCAGGAGAATCACTTGAACCTGGGAGGTGGAGGTTGCAGTGAGTCGAAATCACGCCACTGTTTTCCAGCCTGGGGGACAGAGCAAGACTCCATCTCAAAAAACAAAAAAAAAAGGAGGATCACGGTATTTTTCCCTCTCTCTGTCTTTCTTTCTTTTTTTCTCTTTCTTTCCTTCCTTCCTTCCTTTCTTCTTTCTTTCTTTCTTTCTTTCTTTCTTTCTTTCTTTCTTTCTTTCTTTCTTTCTCTCTTTTCTTTCTTTCTTTCTTTCTTTTTTTGGACAGAGTCTCGCTCTGTCGTCCAGGCTGGAGTGCTGTGGTGCAATCTCGGCTCACTGCAAGCTCTGCCTCCCAGGTTCACGCCATTCTCCTGCCTCAGACTCCCGAGTAGCTGGGACTACAGGCACCCGCCACCATGCCCGGCTAATTTTTTTGTATTTTTAGTAGAGACGGGGTTTCACCGTGTTACCCAGGATGGTCTCGATCTCCTGACCTCCTGATCCGCCCGCCTCAGCCTCCCAAAGTGCTGGCATGACAGGTGTGAGCCTCCACGCCCGGCCTATTTTTCACTCTTTAAGCTCACGTAGGTCTCAGTAAGTTACCCTGTCTGTATGTACACGCATCCATCTACTTATAAAATGTTGCCGTTGTGTTCATCACACCGTTGTTGCATTTCTCTTAATTTTTGTTTTTAGACAACAGGGTCCCTGTTACCCAGGCTGGAGTGCAGAGGCTCAGTCACAGTTCACTGTGACTCAAGCCCTCCTCCCACCTCAACCTCCCAAGTAGCTCCGATTACAGGATCATGCCGTCATGCCCACTTAATGTGTCACAGTTTTTGTAGAGATGGGGTCTTGCTATGTTGGCCAGGCTGGTCTCAAACTCCTGGGCTCAAGCGATCCTCGTGCCTTGCCTCGGCCTCCCAAAGTGCTGGGATAACAGGTGTGAGCCACTGCAGCCAGCCACTTCTACCTGTCTTTACCTGCACCTGTTTCTTTAAGATGTGGCTACTGTGTTCATTGCAGACGCGTGGCATTCTTCTGGATTTTTCAAAATCATTGCCATAAATTATTACTTGTCTCAGTGACTCAGGTTTTGATTCTGGTGCCCGGCCAGTCACGGGCTCACGCCTGTAGTCTCAACAATTTGGGAGGCCAAGGGTGGTGGATCACCAGAGGTCAGGAGTTCGAGACCATCCTGGCCGACAAGGTGAAACCCCATCGGTATTAAAAATACAAAAATTAGCTGGGGTTGGTGGCAGGTGCCTGTAGTCCCAGCTACTCAGGAGGCTGAGGCAGGAAAATTGCTTGAACCCAGGAGGAGAAGGTAGCAGTGAGATGAGATCGCGCCACTGCACTCCAGCCTGGGGAACAAGAGCGAGACTCCGTCTAAGATAATAATGATAATAATTATAATAATAATAATGATAATAATAATGAAATAAATCTATTGCCCTAGATAAATGCCTCACTCTAGTCCCAGCCCTGAAAGTGACTAAGATACTTGGAAGTTTGGTATCTACCCCAAATACTACTCAGCCATAAGGAGGAATGAAATGACGGCGTTTGCAGCAACCTGGATGGAGCTGGAGGCCATGATTCTAAGTGCAGTAACTCAGGAATGGAAAATCAATCATCACTATGTTCTCACTTATAAGTAGGAACTACGCTATGAGGACGCAAAGGCATTAAAATGATATAATGGACTCTGAGAACTCAATAGGAGAGTTAAGCAATGAAAGGAATGAAATAATGGGATTTGCTGCACCTGTAAGTCCACCAGCCAGAAGGGTCAACCTGGAAAGTCCACCTGTACTTAAGAGTGGACGTCCGGCCAGGCAAGGTGGCTCACGCCTGTCATCCCAGCACTTTGGGAGGCTGAGGCGGGCAGATCGCCTGAGGTCAGGACTTCGAGACCAGCCTGATCAACATGGTGAAACCGTGTGTCTACTAAAAATGCAAAAATTAGCTGGGCGTGGTGGCGGGCACCTGTGGTCCCAGCTTCTCCGGAGGCTGAGGCAGGAGAATGGCGTCAACCCGGGAGGAAGAGCTTGCAGTGAGCCAAGATCGCGCCACTGCATTCCAGCCTGGTTGACAGAGCGAGACTCCTTCTCAAAATAAATAAATAAATAAGGAGAACTTTTCCTTCTGAGGTATGAAGACCTGCATGACTACAACGTGCAAAGAATCACCACTTGTACCTACTTCTGTTGCATTGCAAACGTCACACCCAGTGTCTTGAACCACAAAAGGAAAGGACAGTAGATTCTTTTTATTTTATTTTGTTTTATTTTATTTTATTTTATTTTATTTTACTTTATTTTATTTTATTTTACTTTATTTTATTTTATTTTACTCTATTTTATTTTTTGAGGCAGAGTCTCGCCCTGTCTACCAGGCTGGAGTGCAGTGGCATGATCTCATCTCACTGCAACTTCCTCCTCTCGGGTTCCAGTGATTTTCCTGCCTCAGCCTCCCGAGTAGCTGTGATTACAGGCACCTGCCACCACGCACGGCTAATTTTTTCTATTTTTAACAAATTGGGGTTTCACCCAACATGGGGTTTCACCATGTTGGCCAGGCTGCTCTCGAACTCCTGACCTCGGGTGATCCGCCCACCTCACCCTCCCAAAGTGCTGGGATGACAGGTGTGAGCCCCCGCACCCAGCCGAGATGAAGGATTTTGCAGAGCCAGCCCTTCTCTCTCCTCCTGCCACACTGCCTGGAGAGTAGTGGGTAGCTGTACTCCAGCACATGAGGAGAAAAGAAATATTCCATGAGGAAAATTAATTCCACACAAACATCTTGGGATGGAATTAAAATACGAAATACACTTGTCTGTCCTGTGTATGAAACGTGAGAATCAATTCTCTGTCCCAGGAATGTATAGAGATGGAGAGGTGGGGGTGAGATTCCGCCGTGAGACCATTTGATGCTTCATAAAGAATTTCATTGAAGCCCTGAAACTTTTGATAGGTAATTACAGTCAGGAAGCCCAGCACATATGAATTCTATATTTACAATCCACACTGAGGTCACCCCGCAAACTGCCTTCAGAAATAGGTTGGGGGGACCGTCTTATTAAAACTGCATTTCCGCTCTCGCTGGTATGGCCTGGCTGAGGAGGAAACGGGAACAGATGTGTCTGGGGACGCCTTGAGAATCTGGCTGTTCCCCATCTGCCATCACCATAGACACAACGGGATTTCAGCATCGTCTTCTGAGGGAAGAGGGGAGGCCGGACAGCCAGCGTGGACGAGGAATTGGAATGAAATCTCCTTCATCTCCTCTTGGTCTCTCGGTCCTCTTCTAACTCATTACTGAAGTCATCCACTGCTGCACACTTAATTGTTTATTAAAATGGGATAACTGGCCGGGTGTGGTGGCTCACACCTGTCATCCCAGCACTTTGGGAGGCTGAGGCGGGCGGATCCCCTGAGGTCAGGAGTTTGAGACCAGCCTGGCCAACATAGTGAAACCTACCTCTACTAAAAATATAAAAATTAGCCGGGCGCAGTAGCACGCACCTGTAGTCCCAGCTGCTCCGGAGGCTGAGGCAGGAGAATCGCTTAAACCTGGGAGGCGGAGGTTGCAGTGAGCAGAGATGGCACCACTGCACTCGAGCCTGGGTGACAGGGTAAGACTCTGTCTCAAAATAATAATGATAATAATTAATAAAAAAATAAGATAACTATGCATTGCCATGTTCACTGAGGTAAGGAGATCAAGACATTCCTATTCGTATCTTGTAACTACAGCATTCTCTGCACTGTGGATATGGTTCTGGGTGGCCAAGCCTGCTCCTCTCCTTCTCCAGGGTGTGAGCTTGAGCCTCTTTCTTCCATTTGCTATTCCTCATGTGTTCTCCTGGCTCCTCTGTCTCTCCCTTCTCTCTCGCTGCAACTTTTTTTGAGAGGGAGTCTCGCTCTGGAGACGAGGCAGGAGGGCAGTGGCATGATCTTGCCTCACTGCAACCTCCGCCTCCCAGGTTCAAGCGATTCTCCTGCCTCAGCCTCCTGAGTAGCTGGGATTACAGGTGTGTGACACCACGCACGGCTAATTTTGTATTTTTAGTAGAGATGGGGTTTCGCCATTTTGGCCAGGCTGGTCTCGAACTCCTGACCTCGAATGATCCACCTGCCTTGGCCTCCCAAATTGCTGGGATTACAGGCATGAGCCACCGCGCCTGGTCTGCTGTTTTATTTTAAAGACAGAGTCTCGCTCTGTCACCCAGGCTGGAGTGCAGAGACATGACCACAGCTCACTGCAGCCTCCACCTCCTGGGCTCAAACAATCCTCCTGCCTCAGCCTCCCAATTAGCCGGGACCATTGGTGTGGGCCACCACACCCAAGTAGCTGGGACTCCACACTCCTGTAGTCCCAGCTACTTTGGAGGCTGAGGCAGGAGGATGGATTTTTTTGTATTATTTGTAGAGATTATTATTTTGTATTATTTGTTGCCCAGGCTGGCCTCAAACTCCTAGGCTTAAGCTATCTCCCCGCCTCAGTCTCCCAAAGTGCTGGGATTACCAGCGCAAACCACCACACTCAGCCCGTCATTTTTAATTCTATTTTTCATATATGTGATTTTATTCCATTTTTCACATATTCTGTTTTTACATATATCTATTTTTCACCCATACATGTAGAAAATCTCTAAAGTACACAATAAAAAAGACAAAAGTCTTCCCCACAAATGTTCTCTTCTTCTCTCCTTCCACACAGACATGCTTCTCATTTTGGGCCTGTTTGCACTGTGTAATTTTCTTTTTGCTGTGATTTCTCCTTGCTCGTTTTGACTTTGTAACACTTAGTAAAAAATGCAATGCCTGGATCCAATGGGATGGGCATTTTCTTTTCTTTTCTTTTCTTTCTGTTTTTTCACTCTTGTCGCCCAGGCTGGAGTGCAGTGGTGCAATCTTGGCCCGCTGCAACCGCCGCCTCCTGGCTTCAAGTGATTCTTCTCCTTCAGCCTCCCCAGTAGTTGAGATTACAGATGTGCACCACCACGCCCAGCTAATTTTTGTATTTTTAGTAGAGACAAGGTTTCACTGTGTTGGCTAGGCTGCTCTCAATCTCCTGACCTCAGGTGATCTGCCCACCTCGGCCTCCCAAATTGCTGGGATTACAGGTGTGAGCTACTGCGCCTGGCCTATTTCATTTTTTATTTGTTTATTTTATTATATTATTTTTTCTTGAGACAGTCTCCTTCTTCACACCCAGGCTGGAGTGCAGTGGCTTGATCTCTGCTCACGGCAACCTCCACCTCCCGGTTGGAGAATCAAAGAGATTCTCCTGCCTCAGCCGTCTGACTAGCTGGGATTACAAGCGTCTGACACCACACCCAGCTAATTTTTGTATTGTTAGTAGAGACGAGGTTTCACCATGTTGGCCAGGCTTGTCTCAAACTTCTGACCTCAGGTGATGCACCTGCCTCGGCCTCCCAAAGTGCTGGGATTACAGGCGTGAGCTTCTGCGCCCAGCCTATTTTATTTTTATTTATTTATTTATTTTTATTATATATATATTTTTGAGACAGTCTCCCTCTTCTCACCCAGGCTGGAGTGCAATGGCCCGATCTTGGCTCAGTGCAACCTCCAACTCCCGGGTTCTAAGAGATTCTCCTGCCTCAGCCTTCTGAGTAGCTGGGACTACAGGCGCCTGACATCACACCCAGCTAATTTTTGTATTGTTAGTAGAGACGGGGTTTCACCATGTTGGCCAGGCTGGTCTCGAACTCCTGACCTCAGGAGATCCGCCCACCTCGGCCTCCCAAAGTGCTGGGATGACAGGTGTGAGCCACCACGCCCAGGCAAGAGAATGGGCATTTTCAAAGCTTCTGAGTTTTCAACAAAATCCTCTGCCAGCAAAAAATGTTCTTGTTGTGTGCGGCCTCTGGAGGACCTTCAGGGCACAAAAGCATTATGCAATGTAGAAAATTCAAGTGAGGTCTCCTTGTTTTAAAGAAAGTATTTCTGTAATCTTTATTGAAATCGAACGTGTTCTTTTGATTCCGGCCATTTGTCTTGTACCGTTTGACTTTTTCACTGGGGGAAACTTCATGTTTGATTTGAAACAGCCCCATGTGTACTAATGATGCTTTGGTTTAGAATGTAATTTCCATGTGGTCTCTGAACTTCCCTTTAATTTTGTATATATTTTGTGACACACAGAAATCTTGTTTTTTTTTAATGGAATAAATTTGAAAAACCACCTCTGTCACGTCATAAACTCTCAGTGTGTTACTTATTATTATTATTTTATTTTTTTTCTGAGACGGAGTCTCGCTCTGTGGCCCAGGCTGGAGTGCAGTGGTGCAATCTCAGTTCATTGCAACCTCCATCTCCCGGGTACAAGGAAATCTCCTGCCTCAGCCTCCTGAGTAGCTGGGATGACAGGTGCACGCCAGCACGCCCAGCTAATTTTTTGTATTTTTAGTAGACACGGGGTTTCACCACATTAGCCAGGATGGTCTCGATCTCTTGACCTCGTGATCCTCCCGCCTCAGCCTCCCAAAGTGCTGGGATTACAGGCGGGAGCTACCATGCCCGGCCCTTTGTGTTACTTCTCGTTACTGATCTGTCTGTCTGTTTACGGGATGCTGCCTTACAGTTTTCATTGATTATTATCTTTATAAAGGAGTTTCTTGTCTGTTCTTGCTGAGACCTGATTTTCGCTGGTTTTTAGCAAATAAAGAAATAAATCAAGAGAACTTTGGAAATTAAATAAATAAATAAAGAGAACTTTAGGAAATAAATAAATAAAGATAAATTTTCCTTCTGAGGTATGAAGACCTCCATGACCAGGATGTGGAAAGAATCACCGGTTATACCTGGTTCTGTTGCATTGCAAGCGTCACACCCGGTGTCTTGAACCACAAAAGGAAGGGACAGGGGATTCTTATTTTATTTTATTTATTTATTTATTTATTTATTTATTTATTTATTTATTTTTTTGAGACAGAGTCTAGGTCTGTCGCCCAGGCTGGAGTGCAGTGGCGTGATCTCAGCTCACTGCAACCTCCGCCTCCCGGGTTCCAGTGATTCCCCTGCCTCAGCCTCCCGAGTAGCTGTGATTACAAGCACCTGCCACCACGCCCAACCAATATTTTGTATTGTTGGTAGAGATGGGGTTTCACCATGTTAGCCAGGCTAATGTTTCTACAGAAACATTTGGAAATCAGTGTACTGATTTGCAGACCTGAAAAAGAAACTTTCTGCAGGGATTAAGGCTGTATTTTAATTTGGGAAATACTGATATATTTACAAAATGAAATCTATACATCCCACGGGACCACAGGCTTCTCTACTATTTTTTCTTTTTTTTTTTTTTTTTGAGATGGGGTCTCGCTGTGTTGCGCAGGCTGGACTGCAGTGGCATGATCTCAGCTCACTGCCCACCTCCTGGGTTCACACCATTCTCCTGCCTCAGCCTCCCAAGTAGCTGGGACTACAGGTGCCTGCCATCACACCCGGCTAATTTTTTGTATTTTTAGTAGAGATGGAGTTTCACTGTGTTAGCCAGGATGGTCTCAATCTCTGGACCTTGTGTTCCACACACTTCTTAAAGCATTCTTTTTGTTCCATTTTGTTTTGACAGAGTCTCGCTCTGTGGCCCAGACTGGAGTGCAATGAATGGCGTCATCTCAGCTCACTGCAACCTCTGCCTCCAGGATTCAAGCGATTCTCCTCTCTCAGTCTCCCGAGTAGCTGTGACTACATATGTCCACCACCGCTCTCAGCTAATATTTGTATTTTTAGTAGAGATGGGGTTTCACCACGTTGGCCAGGCTGGTCTCAAACTCTTGACTTCAGGTGATCCGCCCTCCTCAGCCTCCCAAAGTGCTGGGATTACAGGTGTGAGCCACCATGCCTGGCTAATTTTTGTATTCTTAGTAGAGATGGGATTTTGCCATGTTGGCCAGGCTGGTCTCGAACTCCTGACCTCAGGTGATCCGTCTGCCTTGGCCTCCCAAAGTGCTGGGATTATAGGCGCCCGCCACCATGCCTGGCTAATTTGTGTATTTTTAGTAGAGACAGGGTTTCGCCATGTTGGCCAGGCTGGTCTCGAACTCCTGACCTCAGGTGATCCGCCTGCTTCAGCCTCCCAAATTGATGGGATTACAGGCATGAGCCACCGCACCTGGCCAGAGCCTTCTTTCATTTGCTTCCTGAGTACCCTTCCTGAGCTTCCTGAGCAGGCAGAGAGAACCACTTGTACAGTTACACCACAGGTGACAGCTCTGTCACCGAGACTGGAGTATAATGACAAGGTCTCGGCTTACTGCAACCTCCGCCTATCTGATCCAGGCGATTCTGCTGCCTCAGCCTCCCGAGTAGCTGGGATGACAGGCACCCACCACTACCAGCTAATTTTTGAATTTTTAGTACAGACGGGGTTTCACCATATCCGAGACAGGTCTCAGTTCATTTAGAAAGTTTATTTTGCCAAAGTTGAGGACGTGCACCCATAACACAGCCTCAGGAGGTCCTAGTGACATGGGGCCAAAGTGGACGGGGCACATCTTGGCTTCATAAACTTTAGGGAGACATAAGGTCTCCATCAATATATATAGAAGAGGTATATTAGTTCTGTCAAGAGAGGTAGAGACAACTGAAAGCAGGGAGGGGGCCTCCAGGTCAGAGGTGACTTTGAATAGAACGGGAGGCAGCTTTACCCTCCTCGGTTTCCAGCTTCCATTTTCCCTTTAGTTTTGTGATTTTGGGGACCTCAAGATGTTTCTCTTCTGCATTTCCCGCCTTCTCTACTCAAAGGATTCTTTCACGTGCCTGCAAGATCGGCAGTTGCCTCTCTAGTCACTCAGGGTGTTTATTATTGACTTTACTCCTGGGCATTTGATATTTCCTTGCGATGATCACAGCCATTTTTATACTGATATGTACTTATATTTATATGCATATGTATTATATTTTATAAAATAATTGAAATACAAAGTAAAATATAAATAACATTAAAATTAAATTGTATTTATTATGTATTTACATTATATTATATGTATTTATGTATATATGTATTTATATTACATGTATTTATTTTATAAGATAATTAAAACATAACTAAAATAAAATACAAATAAAATTAAAAGTAAATTATATGCTTATATGTATTTACATTATTATATATGTATATATATTTATGTCTATATTTATTTATTATATATTATAAGATAATTTTAAAAAATTAAAATAAAATATAAATAAAATTAAAATTATATGTATTCACATTATATTATGTGTATACATGTATTTATATTTCTGTATTTATATTATATGTGTTTATTGTTTTATAAAATAATTAAAATATAATTAAAATAAAATATAAATAAAATTAAAATTACATTCATTATATGTATTTACATTATACTATATGTATATATGTATTTATACTTCTATGTACATATTATAGGTATTTATTATATTATATTTGATGAGATAATTAAAATATAATTAAAATAAAATATAAATAAAATTAAAATTATATTTATTACATGTATTTACATTATATTATATGTATATATGTATTTATATTTATATGTATATATTATAGGTATTTATGATATTATATTTGATGAGATAATTAAAATATAATTAAAATAAAATATAAATACAATTAAAATTGTATTTGTTATATGTATTTACATTATATTATATGTATACATGTATTTGTATTTCTATGTATTTATATGTATTTACTATATTTTATAATTAAAATATAAAGTTAAAATTATATTTATTATATGTACATTATATGTATATACGTATCCATATTTCTATGTATTTATTACATTATGTTTTATAAGTTTAACATACATTTAAAATAAAATATAAATAAAATTAAAGTATAATTAAATTATATTTATATTATATGTATTGTTATATGTATTTGTGTTATATTATTTGTATTTATATGTATTCATATTTATATGTTTTAAATTTCACATTTCCATTTTTTGCTATTTTTTAAAATTTTCATTATTTCTCTTCCTTTTTTCTTTTTTTTGGGGCACAGTCTTGCTCTGTCACCCGAGCTGGAGTACAGTGACAATGTCTCCGCTCACTGCAACCTCCACCTTTCTGATCCAAGCGATTCTCCTGCCTCAGCCTCCCAAGTAGCTGGGATGACAGGCGCCCACCACGACCAGCTAATTTTTGTATTTTTAGTAGAGACAGGGTTTCACCATGTTGGCCAGGTTGGTCTCGAACTCCTGACCTAAGGTGATCCACCTGCCTCAGCGTGCCAAAGTGCTGGGATTACAGGCTCAAACCACCGCGCCTGGCCCCTCTACTTTCTTCATAAACTTGCTCTCACTTTACTCTATGACCTCACCCTGAATGTTTCTTGTGCAAGAACCAAGAACCTCTCTTGAGGTCTGGATCAAGACCCCTTTCTGGTAACAACACTGCGTTTGAAAACCCCTATCTCTGAGCTTTGAGTAGGTACTCCACCTCCTGCATGGCATGGCCAGCCTTGTGTCTCTTAAATTCCTTGTCTACAGCAATGCTGTGAGTCTTTATTCAGCAGGCAGGAAGAACCACTTGGACAGTTACGGCACAGCTTAGAAGACATTCTTAGAGTCTCTGCTTGGAAAGTAGACTGGCCTCGTGAAAACTCGGTGGCACATACACACCATAGAATACCATGCAGCCATAAAAAATGATGAGTTCATGTCCTTTGTAAGGACATGGATGAAATTGGAAATCATCATTCTCAGTAAACTATCGCAAGAACAAAAAACCAAACACCGCATGTTCTCACTCATTGGTGGGAATTGAACAATGAGAACACATGGACACAGGAAGAGGAATATCACACCGGGGACGGTTGAGGGGTGGGAGGAGGGGGGAGGGATAGCTTCAGGAGATATACCTAATGCTAAATGATGAGTTAATGGGTGCAGCACACCAGCATGGCAAATGTATACATATGTAACTAACCTGCACATTGTGCACATGTACCCTAGAACTTAAAGCGTAATAATAATAAAATAAAATAATAAAATAAAATAAAATAAAAAAGAAAACTCGCTCTGAAAAGGTAAGCCTGGCTCTAAGCTCTGAGCTCAGCAGGCTGGTGGTAAACATTGCAGCTGTAAATCCAGGGAGAGCTGTGTTACTGGCAGGAGGAGGGATTTTACAGCCCAGGGGATGGAGGGAGATTTGAATTTAAAAGACTTTTGCACAAAGGCAGGACCCCATGCCCAGCTGCCATCTGCGGGTTCTCCAGCTTCTCTGAGCTTCTCACAATGACTCTGGGCCCCTGGGGACAGCCACAGTGACTTCTGAATGTCCTAGCAAAACCTGTAAGGGTCAGCTGGATGCCAGGAATTGTTTCTTGGGTCCTGTTTTTCCTCCAATAGGGGCCAAGTGGCTTTAGCTCTGAGTGTATTTGTGATTGTGGTTAGTTACAGCGTTCTATTTGGGGGAACTGTAATAGTGAAAAATCAGAGAAGGTGTCAGGGAACAGACATTTTGTAGAGTTATCAAATCTAGAGCTGAGAGAAGTTAATGCTTGTCTATTTCAGGGTCTCTCAGCCCAGGCTCTGCTGACATTTGGGGATGGAGGATTCTCTGTGGTGGGGCTGTCCTGGGCACTGTATGGTGTTGAGCAGAGACCCTGGGCTTCACCCACCAGGTGCCAGGACCACCCCCTCCCCAGTTGTGACAACCAAAATTGTCACCAGATATTTGCAATATATCTCCTGGTGGTAAAATATCTCTGGTTGCCGTAGATAGGTAAGTACACAAGTTCATACACAAGGGAAGGGGCAAGAGATGGGTGGATAGATGATTGATAGATACACAATAAATAGAAAGATCGATGAGACAGATAAATAGATGGCAGATGATGGATAGATAAATATATACATACATACATAGATGGATGGAAGGATAGATACATAAATACTAGGATAGATGGATGGATGGATGGATGGATGGATAGACAGACACATACATACATACATAGATGGGTAGATACATACATACGCATATACATACATGGATAGATGGATGGATGGATGGATGGATAGACAGACACATACATACATAAATAGATGGATAGATACATACATACATAGATGGATGGAAGGATAGATACATGAATACATGGATAGATGGATGGATGGATGGATAGATGGATAGACAGACACATACATACATACATAGATGGATATATACATACATACATACGCTTATACATACATGGCTAGATGGATGGACGGATGGATGGATAAACAGACACATACATACATACATAGATGGATAGATACATACATACATACGCATATACATACATGGATAGATGGATGGATGGATGGATGGATACATACATACATACATACGCATATACATACATACGCATATACATACATGGATAGATGGATGGGTGGATGGATGCATACATACATACATACACAGATGGATAGATGGATGGATACATATATACATACATGGATAGATGGATGGATGGATGGATACATACATACATACATAGATGAATAAATGGATGGACGGATAGATACATACATACATGAATAGATGGATGGATGGATGGACAGACACATACATACATACATACATAGATGGATAGATGGATGGATAGATAGATAGATAGATGCACACATACATACATAGATGGATAGATGGATGGATTGATGGATGGATGGATAGATATATACATACAAGAATAGATGGATGGATGGATGGATGGACAGACACATACATAGATACATAGATGGATAGCTGGATGGATAGATAGATACATACATACATACATACATGGATGGATGGATGGATGGATAGATACATACGTACATATATACATAGATGAATAGATGGATGGATGGATACATGCACACATACATGAATAGATGGATGGATGGATAGAGAGACAGACAGACAGACAGACAGACAGATAGATAGATAGATTGATGATAGATAGATACATACATACATACATACATGAATAGATGGATGGATGGACAGACAGATACATAGATAGACACATACATATATACATACATACATACATACATACATAATCGGATAGATGGAAGGATGAATAGATGGATGGATGGATAGATTGATTGATTGATAGGAAGAAAAATAAATCTTAGGACCCCGAAATCACTAAGCCAAAGGAAAAAGTCAATATGGAAACTGCATCAGGCAAACCTGCCTCCTATTTTATTCATAAATAAGATCGCTACAGAGATACAAAGATCACATATGTCCCTCACAATCTGTCCACAAGGGAATTCCTACCTATCACCTATAAGCCCCCTCCTCACTTTGAGCTGTCTCACCTTTCCGGACCAAACCAATGCACAGCTTACAATATCACATATTGGTTGATGTCTCATGTCTCTCTAAAATGTATAAAACCAAGCCGTGCCCCAACCACCTTGAACACCTCTGGTCAGGACCTCCTGAGGCCGTCTCATGGGTGTGTCTTTAACCTTGGCAAAATAAACTTGCTAAATTCATTGACACCTGCCTCAGATATTTTGGGTTCATGATAGATAGATGCATGATAGATAGATAGATAGATAGATAGACACATACATACATAGATACATAGATAGATGGATGATAGATGACATGACTGGAGAGATGATAGATGATATAGGTGGATATATAGATGATAGATTAGTGATAGTGGATAGATAGATAATAGATACATAGATAGACACATAGATGGATAGATAGATAGATATACATAGATGAATGGATAGATAGATGATAGGTTGGTAGATAGATAGATAGATAGATAGATAGATAGATAGATAGATAGATGAAATGGATAGACTGATTATAGATAAGTAGACAAATAGATAAGATGAATGGGTAGAAAAAGAGATGTGATGGACGGATAGATGATAGATAGACAGATAGATAGATAGGGCCGGGCGCGGTGGCTCACGCCTGTAATCCTAGCACTTTGGGAGGCCAAGGCGGGTGGATCACGATGTCAGGAGATCGAGACCACAGTGAAGCCCCGTCTCTACTAAAAATACAAAAAATTAGCTGGGCACGGTGGTGGGCGCCTGTAGTCCCAGATACTCGGGAGGCTGAGGCTGGAGAATGGCGTGAACCCGGGAGGTGGAGCTTGTAGTGAGCCAAGATTGTGCCATTGCACTCCAGCCTGGGCGACAGAGCGAGACTCTGTCTAAAAAAAAACAAAACAAAAAATGATAGATAGATAGATAGATAGATAGATAGATCAAGATGGATGGGTAGTTGATAGACAGATGATGAGATGGGTAGATAAAGAGAAGGTAGATGACAGAGTGATAGGTGATAGTAGATAGATGGACACACGATAGATAGATAACAGATAAGGTAGATAGATGCTGGATCTATAGATAGATTGATTGACAGATGATAGAAAATAGGTAAGTAGATAGATGATACATAGATAGGAAGATAGATGAGATGAATGACTAGATAGATAGATACATAGATAGGTAGATAGATAGATAGATATAGATGATAGATAGATACATAGATAGATAGATATATAGATAGATACACAGATAGATACATAGATGGATACATGGAAGGATGAATGGATGGATGGATGGATAGATAGATGAGATGGATGAATAGATAGATAGGTAGGTAGATAGATGAGAGGAATGGATAGATGATTGAAAGACAGATAGATGTTAGATAGATAGATAGATGATAGGCAGGCATTTAAAGTTAAATTGCATTCCAGAACCTCTCTCAGTAGACCTAGAGAATGCCAAAACCCAATCCCATGTTGTCAGATAGTTTAAAGTATGAATTTTGAAAGAGTTTGACACCCAGGATGCCGTGAATCTCTCAGAGAATCTCCAAATTCGCAGATGATAACCCTGTTGAAATACAGAAGAGAAGCCGTCCATGTCGAATGTAGTAAACTCCACTCTCCCTTTCGAAGAATCCTTGAGTTCTTTGCGTTTCAACGTTTTTTTAAACGTTATCTCATCACACAGAATGCAGAAACCATCAAAAGTGCATGTAAACAATCAATTAGACTTGATGTGTTTCTTTTGAAATCCATCAGATAAGCTTAAACCATGATTAAGATCCTTTTTTTTTCTTTTTTTTTGGACATATGTTTCCTTCTAAACAGTCTTTCTGCACTTATCAGCGTTTTATCGACGGCGTGTCCCCTGCACGGTTAATTTCATTTGCCTCCATGCCGTTTCAATCTTCCCTTGATAACGAAGATAGATTTATAAACCCCACTTACCATTGTGTTTTCCTTTTGCTGAAAGCGAAGTAAACAAATCAGAAACACAATGGAGTTTTGGAAAATAGGAGAAAGAGACAGAAAAGAAGGAAAGGAACAGAAATACAGCCTATGTCCCACGTACGACAAGTTGACTAGAGTTCTCTTGGAGAGCTGTGCTTAGGTTCACACGGCGTGTCTGTTTGCTGCGCACATGTGTGATGAGATGTGTGGACAAGGACTGAGAAATACAAAAGAGATGGGTTAAAATCAGACTCATGGAGGCTGGGCGTGGTGGTTCACGCCTGTAATCCCACCACTTTCAGAGGTTGAGGTGATAGCATCACTTGGCCCAGAAGTTCGAGACCAGCCTGGGCAACATAGCAAGACTCTGTATATATAACTCTGTTCTCAGGCTGCTAACAAAGACATACCTGAAACTAGGTTATTGATTGATTGATTGATTGAGATGGAGTTTCGCTCTTGTCACCCAAGCTGGAGTGCAATGCTGCCATCGCTGCTCACTGCAACCTCCGCCTCCCGGGTTCAAGTGATTCTCCTGCCTCAGCCTCCTGAGCAGCTGGGATTACAGGCACGTGCCCCCACGCCCAGCTAATTTTGTATTTTTAGTACAGACAGGGTTTCTCCATGTTGGGCAGGGTGGTCTTGAGCTACCGACCTCAGGTGATCCTCCTGCCTCGGCCTCTCAATGTGCTGGGATGACAGGCATGAGTCACCGCGCCCGGCCTGATACTGGGTAAAAGATAAAGGAAAGAGGTTTAATGGACTCACAGTTCCATATGACTGAGGACGGCTTCACAATCATGGCAGTGCATGCAGGGGAACTGCCCGCTATAAAACCATCCGATTTCGTGAGACATCTTCACTATCATGTGAACAGCAAGGGAAAGACCTGCCCCTGTGATTCAGTTACCGCCCACTGGGTAAGTGCGATGACACGTGGGAAATTTGGGAGCTGCAATTTGAGATTTAGGTGGGGATACAGCCAAACCATATCGCGGCATCTACAAAATATTTCCTTCTTTCCTTCCTTTTCCTTCCTCTTTCCTTCCTTCCTTCTCTCTCTCTTTCTTTCCTTCCCTCTTTCTCTTTCCTTCATTCCTTTCTTTCCCCTCTCCCTTCTCTTCCTTACCCTTCCCTTCCTTCCCTCTCTTTCTTTCCTTTCTCTTTATTTTTCCTTCCTCTCCTTTCTTTCTTTCTTTTTCTTTCTTTTTTTGTCTTTCTCTCTTTCTTTTCTTTCTTCCTTTCTTTCCCTTCTCCCTTCTCTTCCCTACCCTTCCTTTCCTTCCCTCTTTGTTTTTTCTTTCTTTCCTTTGTTTCTCTTTCTTTCTCTCTTTTTCCTTCCTCTCCTTCCCTCCTTTACTTTTTCTTTCTTTCATTCTTTCTTTCTTTCCTTTTTGTCTTTCTTTCTTCCTTCCTTCCTTTCTTTCTTTTCTTTCCTCACTCTTTCACACAGGCTGGAGTGCAGTGGCACAATCTCAGCTCACTGCAACCTCCGCCTCCTGGATTCAAGTAATTCTCCTGCCCCAGCTTCCCAAGTAGCTGAGATTACAGGCCCAGCTAATTTCTGTATTTTTAGTAGAGACGGGGTTTTACCATATTGGCCAGGCTGGTTTCAAACTCTTGACCTCAGATAATGCACCCGCCTCACCCTCCCAAAGTGCTGGGATTACAGGCTTGAGCCACCATGCCCAGCCTTACATTTTTATGTTTTATACATAAAACATAATTGCCAACTAAAGAATCCCTAAAGCCCACCTATGACTCATAGGAACCCGCTTTGAGATATTTCATCTTTAGGGCCAAAACAAGGTATACCTTCTATGTATTGATTTATGATTTTACCTACAATTCCTGTCTCCCTGAAATATATACAATAGAACTGTAGGTCGGGCGCAGTGCCTCACAACTGTAATCCCAGCACTTTGGGAGGCCGAGGCTGGCAAATCAACTGAGTTCAGTTCAAGACCAGCCTGACCGTTTCTAGTAAATATAAAAATGCCCAGATGTGGTGGCGGGGGCCTGTAATCCCAGCTACTCAGGAGGCTGTGGCAGGGGAATCGCTTGAACCCTGGAGGCAGATGTTGCAGTGAGCCGAGATCATGCCATTGCACTCCAGCCTGGATGACAGAGTGAGACTCCATCTCAATTAAAAAATAAGTAAATAAATAAATAAAAATGGAACTGTAACAAGACCTCCTCAACATACCTTCTCAGGATCTCTTGAGACCATGTAACCCTGGAGAACAGGTGCTCATATAGGTTCAGAATAAACCTCTTTAAATATCTTGGCATAATTTGTTTTATTCTGTCATCAGTAGCAAATGCTGACGATTACATACACTCACTTTTTCTAGCTAAGACTCCTGGTGTTGGAAACAGCTACGTTGTCTGGGGTATAAAACCTGGAGTTCATTGTCTTATACTGAGAAAGAATTGAGGACAGGGACAGATGACAGATGTGGATGGGTTAAAGAGTGAAAAGTTTAATGGACAGAAGAAAGGAGAGAGGAGAGCAGCTCCTTGTGAGAGAGACAGAGACAGAGAGAGACCGTCAGACAGACAGAGATAGAGAGACAGACAACACACACACAGAAGTCCGAACAGGAGAAAAGAGAGGACAGCAGCTCCTTGTGAGGGAAAGAGAGAGAGAGGGAGACAGAGACAGACAGAGACAGAGAGACAGACACACACACACACAGAAATACAGAGAGAGACACAGAGAGAGAAACAGAGAGACAGACACACACAGGGACAGAGAGAGAGACACACACACACACACACACACACACACACACAGAGGTCCGAACAGATGAAAGGAGAGGGAACAGCAGCTCCTTGAGAGAGAGAGACAGAGGAAGACACACATATACACAGACACACACAAGCAGAGAGGTCCAAACAAAAGAAGAGAGGAGAGAAGCTCTTTGTGATAGAAAAAGAGAGAGACAGAGAGAGAGACAGATGGACAGAGAGAGACAGAGAGACACACACACACAGGTCTGAACAGAAAAAAGGAGAGAGGAGAGCAGCTCCTTGCGACAGAGAGAGAGAGAGACAGAGACAGAGAGAGAGAGAGAGAGAGACAGAAAGGGAGACAGACCGAGAGATATACAGAGAGACAGAGGGACAGAGAGAGACAGAGAGACAGACAGACAGACACACACACACACACACACGTCCAAACAGAAGAAAGGAGAGAGGAGATCAGCTCTTTGTGACAGAGAGAGACAGAGAGAGAGAAACAGACAGAGAGAGAGACAGACAGAGAGGGAGAGAGAGACAGACCGAGAGACACAGAGAGACACAGAGAGAGAGACAGAGAGACAGAGAGAGAGACAGAGGGACAGAGAGAGACAGAAAGACAGTCAGACACACACGTCCCAACAGAAGAAAGGAGGAGAGCAGCTCCTTGCAAGAGAGAGAGACAGAGAGACAGACAGAGAGAGACAGAGACAGAGAGAGAAAGGGGGAGGGGGAGAGGAAGGGAGGAAGAGGAAGGGATGGAGAGGAAGGGAGGGAGAGGAAGGGAGGGAAGGAGGAAGGGAGGGAGAGGAAGGGAGGGAGAGGAAGGGAGGGAAGGAGGAAGGGAGGGAGAGGGAGGGAAGGAAGGAGGGAAGGGGAGGGAAAGAGAGAGAGAGACAGAGAGAGAAAGAGAGCCAAAAAGGGGGGAGGCACCTGACCTCTGCAGACTTTATAGGCAGGCTGGTGAAGGCCGTGTTTAATTTACGTAGGGCTCAAAGATTGGTTCCATCAGGTATGACATCCACAGAGTGCGTGGGGAAAGCCGGTCGCCCCACCCTCATCTTAATCAAATGGCATTTCCAGTTGATCAGCGCCATCTTGTCGGCTTTTCTTACTGTACATGTGGTTGACAAAGAGGAGGGAAGATGGAGCCGCCATCTTGAACGTGTCTAGACACTAGTTCCTGCTGGGAAGATGAAGCCACCATCTTGAAGGTGTCTAGCCCCTAGTTCCTGCCGGGAAGATGGAGCCGCCATCTTGAACGTGTCTAGTCCTTAGGTTTTGCCGGCATTCACCCGTACAAGCTCCCAGCTGGCTTGTCTATGTCAGCAGCTCGAATGCAGCTCAATTTTGCAGACTGCTCTTTGTTAGAAAATGATTTGGGGCTGCTTTTCATTAAAGAGAAAAGCCTTACTAAGGACTTCCATATCCTTACCATCTGCCTAAGTGATTTCTTCTTAACTCCTATATAAATGTCTTTATTTCAATTCTCATAATGCCAAAAAAAAAGATGAGGCTGTGTTCTTGCTGTAAAATGCATGCAAAATAATTTGCACTCTGTCAACTTCAAGTTCAATAAAATTTATACATCCTCAGAAATGGCTATACAAGCTGAGTCCTACTTAGTGGATTTAGCCCCAGTGAATTTATTAATTTACTCACTATCTTTGCCTACATTTTCAATAAACCTGTTTTCTGAGTGATATCTCCTACATATTATATTATAATATACTATATTATATTATTTATATTATTTTAACAAAATATGTATACTAGCCTGGTATGTTGGCACATGCCTATAATCGCAGCATGTTGGGAGGCCAAGGCAGGAGGACCACTTGAGACTAGGAATTTGAGACCAGCCTGGGAAACATAGAGAGACTTCATCTCTACAAAAGAAAAAGATATATATGTATACTATATTTAAACGTAGCTTATATCTGCTAATATGCAAATATAGAAATATGCAACTAAGGAAGATAAACAAGATCTGAATCCTAATATAAACTGGTTTTTTTAAAAAGTCTATAGTTGATTAAAGACTAAATTTACTGCAATTTTATAAATCCCACCCAATGAGTTATAAATTAATAATTTGCTATATTTATTTGCGTGCTGTCTGTGGAACAGAATGGAATGGAACGTGGAATGGAACGTGGAATGGAAGGTGGAATGGAAAGTGGAATGCAATGGAATAGAACGTGGAATGTAATGTGGAAGGAATGTAGAATGGAATGAAATGGAATGTGGAAAGGAGTGTAATCGGATGTGGAACGGAATGTGGAATGGAATGGACAGGAATGTGGAATGGAATGTGGAATGGAATGTGGAATGGAATGTAGAATGTAATGAAAAGGAATCAGGAAATCAGTGGAATGCAATCTGCAATGGAATCTAAAAGAATTTAGTATGCAATGCAATGTAGAAAGGAATGGAATGGAACGGAATGGAATGGAATGGAATGGAATTGAATGTGGAATGGAATGGAATGGAATGTGGAATGGAATGGAATGGAATGGAAAGTGGAATGGAACGGAATGGAATGTGGAAAGGAATAGAGTGGAATTTGGAAAGGAATGGAAAAGAATGTGGAATGGAATGTAGAAT
This sequence comes from Pongo abelii, assembly GCF_028885655.2. NCBI lineage: Eukaryota > Metazoa > Chordata > Mammalia > Primates > Hominidae > Pongo > Pongo abelii. Next base: position 12,521,368 of record NC_071996.2, read on the forward strand.
TGAATGGACTGGAATGTGGAATGGAATGCAAAGGAATGTTATGGAATGTGGAAAGGAATGGAATGGAATCTGTAATGGAATATGGAATGGAAAGCAGAATGGAACGTGGAAAGGAACATGGAATGGAACGTGGAGGGGAAAGTGGAATGGAATGGAAAGCGATGAGGAATGGAATGTGGAATGCAGTGGAATGGAATGTGGAAAGGAAAGTAATGGAATGTAGAAAGGAATGGAATGCTATGAAATGCTGAATTTAATGGAATGGAATGAAATGGAATGTGGAATGGAATGGAATGGAATTTGGAATGGAACGGAATGAAATGTGGAAAGGAATGAAATTCAATGTGGACTAGAATGGAATGGAATGGAATGTGGAATGAAATGGAATGGAATGGAATGGAAAGCGGAATTGAATGGAATGAAATGTGGAATGCAGTGGAATGGAATGGAACCTGGAATGGAATGGAATGGAATGTGGAATAGAATGGAATGGAATGTGGATTGGAATGGGTAATGCAAAGGAATGGAATATGGAATGGAATGTGGAATAAAATGGAATGGAGCGGAATGGAAAGTGTAATGGAATGTGGAATGGAATGAAATGTGGATTTGAATGTGGAATGCAAAGGAATGGAATGTGGAAAGGAATGTGTAATAGAATGTGGAATGGAATGGAATGGAATGTGGAGTGGAATGTGGAATACAATCTGGAATGGACCGGAATGTAAAGTGGAATGGAATGTGGAATGGAAAGTGTAATGGAATGGAATAGAATGTGTAATGGAATGGAAAGGAACGTGGAATGGAACCTGGAGTGGAAATTGGAACGGAAAGTGGAATGGAAAGAAATGGAATGGAATGGAATGTACAAAGGAAGGGAAAAGAATGTGGAATGGAATGTGGAATGGAATGCAATGGAATGTGAAATGGAATGGAGTGGAAAGTGGAACGGAAAGAATGGAATGCAGAATGGAATGGATTGGTGTGGAATGGGATATGGAATGGAACGGAATGTGGAATGGAATGGAATGGAATGGAAAGAAACGGAAAGTGAAATGGAATGTGGAATGAAAGGTGAAATGGAATGTGGAAAGGAATGTGAAACAGAATGAAAAGGAACGTGGAAAGGAATGGAATAGAATAAAAGGTGGAATGGAATGGAATGGAATGTGGAATGTAATGTGGAATGTAATGTAATAGAATAGGGACGGGAATGAGGAATGGAATGTCGAATGGAATGTGGAATGGAAAGTGGAATGGAATGTGGAATGGAATGGAATGGATTGACGAATGCAAGGGAATAGAATGTGGAATGGAATGTGGAATGGATTGGAATGGAATGTGGAATGGAATGGAATGGAATGTGGAATGGAAGGGAATAGAATGTGGAATTGAATGTGGAATGGAATGGAATACGCAATGGAATGGAATGGAACGTGAAATGGAAGTGAATGCAATGTTGAATGAAATGCAACTGAATGTTTCATGAAACGGTATGCAATATGGAATGGAATGGAATGTTATGGAATGTGGAATGAAAAGGAATGGAATGCAAGGCAATGTGGAATGGCATAGAATGGAATCTGGAATGGAATGGAATGGAAAGTGGAATGGAATTGAATAGAATGGAATGCGGAATGGTATGGAATGGAATTTGGAATGGAATGTAATTGAATTGAATGGAATGGAATGTGGAATTTAATGGAACGGGATGTGGAATGGAAGAGAATAGAATGTGAAATGGAATGGAATGGAATGTGGAATGGAATGTGGAATGTAATGAAAGGAATGTGGACGGGAATGTGGAATGGAATATGGAATGGAATGTGGAATGTAACGGAATGGAATGTGGAGTGGAATGTGGAATGGAATGTGGAATGGAATGGAAAATGGAATGGAATGGAATGGAATGTGGATTGGAATGGAATAGAATGTGGAAGCAATGGAATGGAATGTGAAATGGAATGCGGAATGGAATATGAAATGGAATGAAATGGAACGTGGTATGGAATGAAATGGAACGTGGAATAGAATAGAATGGAACATTGATAGGAATGTACTGTAAAGTGGAATGGTGCATGGAAAGTAACGTGGAATGGAATAGAATGGAATGTGGAATGGCATGGAATGCAATGTGGACTGGAATGGAATCGAATGGAATGCAATGCAATTTTTAATGGAAGGTGGAATGGAACGTGGAATGGAATGGAATAGAACGTGGAATGGAGCGTGGAATGGAAGGTGGAATGGAACGTGGAATGGAAGGTGGAATGGAACGTGGAATGGAATGGAATGGAAGGTGGAATGGAACGTGGAATGGAACGTGGAATGGAACATGGAATGCAACGTGGAATGGAATGGAACAGAACGTGGAATGCAAACTGGAAGGAATGTGGAATGGAACGCAATGGAATGTGGAAAGGAGTGTAATCGAATGTGGAATGGAAAGTGGAATGGAAAGGAATGGAATGTGGAATGGAATGTGGAATGGAATGTGGAATGGAATGGAATGGAATGGAATGTGGAATCAATGTGGAAAGGAATGGAATGGAATGTGGAATGGAATGTGGAATGGAATGGATTGGAATGTGGAAAGGAATCTGGAATGGAATGGAATGGAATGTGGAAGGGAATGTGGAATATAATGTGGAATGGAATGTGATGGAATGTGGAATGGAATCTGGAATGGATTGGAATGGAAAGTGTAGTGGAATGTGGAATGGAATGTGCAATGGAATGTGGAGTGGCATGAAGAATTGAACAGAATGCAATGTGGAATGCAATGTGGAATGGAATGTGGAATGGAACTTGCTATGGAACGGAATGGAAGGAGTAATGGAACGTGGAAAGGAATGTGGAATGGATCATGGGATGGAGTGGAATGGAATGTGGAATAAAACGTTGAATGGAATGTGGAATGGATCGTGAAATGGAGTGGAATGGAATGTGGAACGGAACGTAGAATGGAATGGAATGGATTGTGGAATGGAAAGTGGAATGGAATGTGGAATGGCTCGTGGAATGGAACGGAATGTAATGTGTAATGGAAAGTAGAATGGAATGGAAGGGAACGTGGAATGGAACGTGGAATGGAACCTGGAATGGAAAGTGGAATGGAATGTGCAATGGAATATGAAATGGAACGTGGAATGGATTGGAATGGAAAGCAGGGTGGATCATGGAATGGAACGGAAAGCAACGTGGAATGGAATCTGGAATGAAATGTGGAATGAAACTTGGAATGGAATGGAAAGGAACGTGGCATGGAACGTGGAATGGAACGTGGAATGGAACGTGGAATGGACTGGAATGGAATGTGGAATGGAATATGGAATGGAATGAGGAATGGAATGTGGAAAGGAAAGGAATGGAATGGAATCTGTAATGGAATGTGGAAAGGAATGTGGAATGGAATGTGGAATACAACGGAATGGAAAGTGGAATGGAATGTGGAATGGAAAATAGAATGGAATGTCATGGAATGTGGAATGAAATGTGAAATGGAATATGGAATGGAATGTGGAATGGAACGTAATTGAAACTGGAATGGAATGTGGAAAGGACGGTGGAATTGAATGCAATTGAATGTCTAATGGAATGTGAAATGGAATGAAATGGATTGTGTAATGCAATGTGGAATAGAATGTGGAATTGAATGGAATGGAATTTTGAATGGAATGTGGAATGGAATGGAATGCAATGTGGAATGGAATGTGGAAAGGAAAGTGGAATTCAATGTGGAATGGAATGGAATGGAAAGTGGAATGGAATGTTGAATGTAATGGAATGTAATGCGGACTGGAATGTGGAACAGACTGTGTAGTGGAATGTGCAGTGCCATGTGGAATAGAACGGAAAGAAACGTTGAATGGAATGGGGAATGGTTCATGGAATGGGATGGAATGGAATGTGGAATGGAACGTGGAATGGAAAGGAATGGAAACTGGAATGGAACGTGCAATGGAACGTGGAATGAAATGTGGAATGCAACTTGGAATGGAATGTGCAATGGGATGTGGAATGGATCGTTGAATGGAACGGAACGGAAAGTGGAATGGAACATGGAATGGAATGTTAAGGAACGTGGAATAGAATGTGGAATGGAATGTGGAATGGAATGCAGAATGGAATGGAAAGGAACTTGGAATGGAATGTGGAATGAAACGAAGAATGGAATGGAATGGATTATGGAATGGAATGTGGAATGGAATGTGGAATGGAATTTGGAATGGAATGTAGAATGCAATGTGGAACCGAATGGAGTGGAAAGGAATGTGTAATAAAATGTGGAAAGGAATGTGGAATGGAATGGAAGGGAAAGTGGAATTGAAAGTGGAATTGAAATGAATGGAATGTGCAATGGAATGAAATGGAATGTGAAACGGAATGGAATGGAATGTGGAATGGAATGTGGAACTGAATGGAATGGAAAGGAATGTGTAATAAAATGTGGAAAGGAATGTGGAATGGAATGGAAGGGAAAGTGGAATGGAAATTGGAATTGAAATGAATGGAATCTGCAATGGAATAAAATGGAATGTCAAACGGAATGGAATGGAATGTGGAATTGAATGTGGAATGGAGTGGAATGGAATATGGAATGGAATACGGAATGGAATGGATTGGAATGCGGAATGTAATGGAATGGAATGGTATGGAATGTGGAATGGAATGGAATTCAATGTGGAATGGAATGGAATGGAATGTGGAATGGAATGGAATGGAATGTGGAATGGAACATGGAATGGAATGTGTAAAGGAAAGGAATGGCATGTGGAATGGAATGCGGAATGGACAGGAATGGAATGGAAAGGAATGTAATGGAATGTGGGATGGAATGGAATGGAATGCAGAATGGAATGCAAAATGGAATGTGGAATGAAATGCGGAATGGTATGCAATGCAATGTGAAATGGAATGTGGAATGGAATGGATTGGAATGTGGAAAGCAGTGTGGAATGGAATATGGAATGCCTTGGAATGGAATGCAGAATGGAATGTGAAATGGAATGGAATGGAATGTGGAAAGGAATGTGGAATGTAATGGATTGGAAAGTGGAATGGAATGTGAAATGGAAAGTGGAAAGGAACGCGATGAAATGTGGATTGGAATGCGGAATGGAATGTGGAATGAAACGTGGAATGCATCATGGAATTGAATTGAATAGAAATTTTAATAGAATGTGGAATGTAATGGAAGGGAATGGGGAATGGAATGTTGAGTGGAATGGAATGGAATGTGGAACGGAATGGAATGGAATGAGGAATGGGAAGTGGAATGGTACGGAATGAAATGCATAATAGAATGTGGAATGGAATGTGGTATGGACTGTTGAATGGAATGGAATGGAAAGTGGAATGGAACGTGGAATGGAAAGGAAAGGAACGTGGAATGGAATGTGGAATGGAATGTTTAACGGAACGTGGAATGGAAAGGAAAGGAACATGGAAATGAATGTGGAATGGAATGTGGAATGGAACGTGGAATGGAATGGAATGGAATGTGGAATGGAATGTGGAATGGAAGATGGAATAGAAAGGAATGGAATGTGGAATGGAATCTGGAATGGAAAATAGAATAGAATGGAATGGAATGTGGAATGGAATGTGAAATGGAATGTGGAATAGAATGTGTAATGGAACGTAATGCACTGTAGAAGGGAATGTGAAGTGGAATGTGGAATGGAAAGTGTAATGGAATGGAATGGAATGTGTAATGGAACGTGGAAAGGAATGGAAAGGAACGAGGAATAGAACATGGAATGGAATGGAATGGAACGTGGAATGGATTGTCTAACGGATCGTGGAATGCAAAGTGGAATGGAATGGAATGGTACATGGGTTTGAATGTCGAATGGAATGTGGAATAGAAAGTGGAAGGGAAAGTGGAAAGGAATGTTGAATGGAAAGGAATGAAATGTGGAATGGAATGGAATGGAATGTGGACTGGAATGGTATTGAATGCAATGGAATGTGGAATGGAAGTTGGAATGGTATGGAAAGGAAAGTCGAATGGAAAGTGGAATGGAACCTGGAATGGAAGGTGGAATGAAACGTGGAATGGAATGGAACAGAAGGTGAAATGGAATGTGGAAAGGAATGTGGAAAGGAATGGAATGGAATGTGGAAAGGAATGTAATCAAATGTGCAATGGAAAGTGGAATGCAATGGATTGGGATGTGGAATGGAATGTGGAATGCAATGGAATGGAATGGAATGTGGGAGGGAATGTGGAATGGAATGTGGAAGGCAAAGTGGAATGGATTGGAATGGAATGTGGAATGGAATGTGGAATGGAAAGGAATGCAATGTCTAACGGAATGTGGAATGGAATGCAATGGATTGTGGAATGCAAAGAGGAATAGAATGGGGAATTCAATGGAATGGAATTTTGAATGGAATGTGGAATGGAATGGAATGGAATGTGGAAGAGAATGTGGAATAGAATGTGGAATGCAATGTGGAAAGGAACGAGGAAATCAATGTGGAATGGAATGGAATGGAATGTGGAATGGAATGTGGAATTGAATGGAATGGAATGTGGACTGGAATGTCTAATAGAATGTGGAATTGAATGTGCAATGGAAAGTAGAGTGGCATGTGGAATAAAACGGAATGGAATGGGGAATGGAATGTGGAATGGAACGTGGAATGGAACGTGTTATGGAACAGAATGGAATGTGAAATGGAATGTGGAATGGAAATGAATGGAATGTGCACTGGAATGGCATGGAATGTGGAATGGAATGGAATGAAATGTGGAATGGAATGGAATGGAATGCGGAATGGAATGGAATGCAATGGTACGGAATACGGAATGGAATGGAATGGAACACGGAATGGAATGTGGAATGGAATGCGCAATGCAATGTGGAATGGAAGGTGGAATGGAATGGAATGGAAAGTGGAGTTGAACATGGAATGGAATATGGAATGGAACGTGGAATAGAATATGGAATGGACTGCGGAATGGAAATGAATGGAATATGCAATGGAATGGAATGGAATGTGGAAGGAATGGAATGGAATGTGGAATGGAATGGAATGCAATGTGGAATTGAATGTGAAATGGAATGGAATGGAATGAGGAATAGAATGTGGAATGCAATGGAATGGAAGGCAGAATGGAATGGAATGGAAAGGAATGTGGAATGGAATGGAATGGAATGTGGATTTGAAAATGCAATGGAATGGAATTGAATCTGGAATAGAATACGTAATGGAATGGAATGGAATGCGGAATGGAATGGACTGGAATGTGGAATGGAATGTAATGCAATGTGGAATGGAATGCAATGGAACGTGGAATGGAACGTGGAATGGTATGTGGAATGGAAAGGAAACGAATGTGGAATGGAATGTGGAATGGAATGTGGAATGGACAAGAATGGAATGGAATGGAATGGAATGTGGAATGAAATGTGGAATAGAATGGAATGGAATGTGTATTGGAATGAGGAATGGAATGGATTGGAATGTGGAATGCAGTGTGGAATGGAATGCGGAATGGAATGCAATGGTATGGAATGCAGAATGCAATGTGGAATGAAATGGAATGGCATGTGGAGTGAAATGTGTAATGGAATGTGGAATGAAATGTGGAATGGAATGAAATGGAATTTGGAAAGGAATGTGGAGTGTAAAGGATTGGGATGTAGAATAGAATATGGAATGGAGTGTGGAATGGAAAGCAATGGAATGTGGAATGGAGTGTATAATGGAATGTGGTATTGAGTGTGGAATGGAATGGAATTGAATGTGGAATGGAACGTGGAATGGAATGTGGAGTAGAATGTGGAATGTAATGGAATCTAATGCGTAAAGAAATCGAATGCAATGGTTAGGAATACGGAATGGAATGGAATGGAACCTGAAATGGAACGTGGAATGGAACGTGGAAAGGAAGCTGGAATGGAAAGTGGAATGGAAAGGAATGGAACGTGGAATGGAATGTGGAATGGAATGTGTAATGGAATGGAATAGAATGTGGAATGGAATGGAATGGAATGTGGAAAGGAATGTAATCGAATACGGAATGGAAAGTGGAATTCAATGGACTGAAATTTGGAATGGAATGTGGAATGGAATGGAATGGAATGTGGAATGGCATGGATGGAATGTGGAAAGGAATCTGGAATGGAATGGAATGGAATGTTTAAAGGAATGTGGAATAGAATGTGGAATGGAATGGGATGGAATGTCGAATGCAATGTGATGGAATATGGAATGGAATGTGGAATGGAACTTGGACTGCAATGTGGAACGGAATGTTGAATGGAATGGAGAGTGGCATGTGGAATTGAACGGAATGGATCGTGGAATACAATGTGGAATGGAATGTGGAATTGAACGTGAAATGGAGTGGAATGGAATGTGGAATGGAACGTGGAATTGTATGGCATGGAAAGTGGAATGGATCTTGGAAAGAATGGAATGGAACTTGGATTGGAATGTGGAATGGAACTTGGAAGGGAACGTCGAATGGAGTGGAATGGAATGTGGAAGGGAATGGAATGGAACTTGGAATGCAATGTGGAATGGAATGTGGAATGGAAGGTGGAATTGAAAGTGGAATGAAATTGAAGGGAATGTGCAATGGAACGTGGAATGGAACGAAATGGAAATTGGAATGGAATGGAATGGAATGTGGAATGGAAAGGAATGGAACAAGGAAAGGGACGTGAAATGGAAAATGGTATGCAACGTGTAGTGGAAAGTGGAGTGAAATGGAAAAAGGTATGCAACGTGTAGTGGAATGTGGAATGGAATGAGGAATGCAAAGGTATGGAATGTGGAACGGAATGGAATGGAATGTTGAAGGAAAAGTAATGCAACGTGGAATGGGACGTGGAATGGAACATGGAATGGCATGGATTGGAACGTGGATTGGAATGTGGAATGGAATGGAACGTGGATTGGAATTTGGAATGGAATGGAATGGAACTCGGAATGCAATGTGGAATGGAATGTGGAAAGGAACTTGGAATGGAATGTTGAATGGAATGGAATGGAACGTTGAATGGAAAGGAATGGAGTGTGGAATGGAAAGTGGAATGGAATGAAATGGATTGTGGAATGAAATGGAATGGAATGTGGAATGGAAAGGAGTGGAACGTGGAATGGGAGGTGGAATGAAACATGGAATGCGATGTGGAATGGAAAGTGGAATGCAATGTGGAATGGAATGGAATGGAATGTGGAATGGAATGGGAAGGGATGTGGATTGGAATCGAATGGAATGTGGAATGCAATGGAATGGAGTGGAATGTGGAATGGAATGGAATGGAATGGAATGCGGAATGGAATGTGACAGGGAAGGTGAAATGGAATGTGGAATGGAATGCAAAGGAAAGTTGAATGGAATGAGAAATTGAATGTGGAAGGGAAGATGGAATGGAACGGAATGGAATGAAATAGAATGTGGAATGGAAGGGAATGGAAAGCGAAACTGAATGGAATGCAAAGGTATGGAGTGTGGAATGGAATTGAATGCAATGTGGAATGTAATGGACTGGAACGTGGAATGGAACGTGGAATGGAATGGGGAATGTGGAATTTAATGTGGAATGGACAGGAATGAAATGGAATGGAAAGTGGAAAGGAATGTGGAATGGAATTTGGAATGGAATGGAATGGAATGTGGAATGGAATGGAATGGAATGCAATGAGGAATGGAATGGAATGGAATGGACTGCGGAATGGAATGTGGAATGGAAAGTGGAATGAAATGTGGAATGGAATGTGGAATGAAATGTGGAATGGAATGTGGAATGGAATTGATAGGAATGTTGAATGGAATGTTTAATGGAATGTTTAATGGAACAGAATGGAAGGTGGAATGGTATGTGGAGTGGAATATGGAATAGAAAGTGGAATGGAATGGAATGGAATGTGGAATGCAACACGGAATGAAATAGAATGGAACGTGGAATGGAAAGTGGAATGGAATATGGAATGGAATGTGGAATGGAATGTGGAATGGAATGTGGAAAGTAATGCAATGGAATGTGGAATTGAATGTGGAATGGAGTGTGGAATGGAATGGAATGGAATGTGCAATGGAATGTGGAATGGACTTTAATGGAATGTGGAAGTGAAAGTGGAATGGAATATGGAATGCATTGTGGAGTGCAATGTGGAATGGAACGAAATCGAATGTGGAATGGAATGTGGAATGGAGTGTGGAATAGAATTTGGAAAGGAATGCAATGGAATGTCGAATGGAACGTGGAATGGAATGGAATGGAACGTCGGACAGAACTTGGAATGGATCGTGGAATGGAACATGGAATGGAAAGCGGAATGGAGTGTGGAATAGAATGTGGAATTGAATGTGGAATTGAACGTGGAATGGAATGGAATGGAAGGTGGAATGGAACGTGGAATGGAATGGAATGGAAGGTGGAAAGGAATGTGCAACGGATTGTGGAATGAAAACTAGAATGGAACGTGGAATGGAAAGTGGAATGGAATGTGGAATGGAAAGTGGAATGTAATGTAGAAGGTAATGTGGAATGGAAAGGAATGGAACGTGGAATAGAATGTGAAATGGAATGGAATGGAATCCGGAATGGATTGGAATGTGGAATGGAAACAAATGGAATGCAGAATGGAATGGAATTTTATGAAATGTGCAATGGAATGGAATGGAATGGAATGGAACGTGGAATGGAAAGGAAAGGAAAGTGGAATGAAATGGAATGGAATGGATTAGAACGTGGAATGGAATGGAGCGGAAAGTGGAATGGAAGGTAATGGACTGGAATGGAATGTGGAATGGAAGGAGGAATGGAATGGAATGGAACGTGGAATGGAATGTGGAATGGAATGGAAGGGAATGTGGAAAGGAATGTAATCGAATGTGGAATGGAATGTGGAATGGATTGGATTGGAATGTGTAATGGAATGGAATAGAATGTGGAAGGGATTGAGGAATGGGATGTGGAATGTAAGGTGGAATGGAATGGAATGGAATGTGTAATGGATTATGTAATGGAATGGAATGGAAAGTGGAAGGGAATATGGAAGGGAATGTGGAAGGGAATGTGGAATGGAAAGGGGAATGGAATGTGGAATGGAATGTGGATTGGAATACAATGGAATGTGGAAAGGGATGTGGAATGGAAAGGAATGGAATGTGGAACGGAATGTGGAATGGAATGTGGAATGGAATGCAATGGAATGTGCAATGAAATGTGGAATGGAATGGAAAGGAATGTGGAAAGGAATCTGGAAATGAATCGAATGGAATATGGAAAGGAATGTGGAATTGAATGTGGAATGGAATGGAATGGAATGTGGAATGGAATGTGGAATGGAATGGAATGGAATGTTGACTGGAATGTGGAATGGAATGTGGAGTGGCATGTGGAATTGAACATAATGGAAGGTGGAATGGAATGTGGAATGGAATGTGCAATGGAACGTACTATGGAAAGGAATGAAATGTGGAATGGAATGTGAAATTGAATGTGGAATTGATGCTGGAATGGAGTGGAATGGAATGTGGAATGGAACGTGGTAGGGAATGTGGAATGGATCGTGGAATCAAATGAAATGGAATGTGGAACGGAACGTAGAATGCAATGGAATAGAATGTGGAAGGGAACGTGGAATGGAATGTGGAATGGATCGTGGAATGGAATGGAATGGAATCTGTAACAGACCGTGGAATTGAATAGAATGGAACGTGTAATGGAACGTGAAATGGAATGTGAAATGGAAAGTGGAATGGAATGTGTAATGGAATGTGCAATGGAATGTGGAATGGAAAGTGGAATGGAATGGAATGGAAAGTGCGGTGGAACGTGGAATGCAACGAAAGGAACGTGGAATGGAATGTGGAATGGAATGTGTAATGGAACGTGGAATGGAAAGGAAAGGAACGTGGAATGGAATGTGGAATGGAACGTGGAATGGAATGGAATGGAATATGGAATGGAACGTGGAATGGAATGGAATGGAATGTCGGATGGAATGTGGAATTTAATGGAATGGAATGTGGAAGGGAATGTGGAATGGAATGGGGGATTGAATGTGGAGTGGAATGAAATGGAATTTGGAATGGAAAGTGGAATGGAATGGAAAGAAATGTGGAAAGGAATCTGGAATGGAATGGAATGGAATGTGGAACGGAATGTGGAAGTGAATGTCGAATGGAATATAATGGAATGTGGAATGGAATGTGGAATGGAATGGAATGGAATGTGGACTGGAATGTGGAATGGAATGTAAAATGGAATGTGGAGTGGCATGTGGAATTGAACGGAATGGAAGTTGGAATGGAATGTGGAGAGGAACGTACTATGGAACAGAATGGAAGGTGGAATTAACGTGGAATGCAATGTGGAATGGAATGTTGATTGCAACGGAATGGAATGTGGAATGGAATGTGGAATGGATCATGGAATGGTAAGTGGAATGGAATGGAATGGAACATGGATTTGAATGTGGAACGGAATGTAGAATAGGAAATGGAATGGAATGTGGGATGGAAGGTTCAATGGAAAGGAATGGAATGTGGAAAGGAATGGAATGGAATGTGGAATGGAATGGAATGGAATGTGGACTGGAATTGTATGGAATGTTATGGAATGTGGAAGGGATTGGAATGGAACATGGAATAGAATAGGGAATGGAATGGAATGGAATGCAAAATTTAATGCAAAGGAATGGTGTGGAATTTGGCATGGAATTGTATGCAATGTGGCATGGAATGGAATGGAACATGGAATGAAACGTGGAAAGGAATGTGGAATGGAATGCGGACTGGAGAGGAATGGAATGGAATGGAATGCGGAATGTAACGTGGAATGGAATGGAATGGAATGTGAAATGGTATGCGCAATGGAATGTGGAATGAAATGTGGAATAAAATTGAATGGAATGTGGAATGGAATGTTGAATGGAATGTGGAATGGAAAGTGGAATGGAATGGCACAGAATGTGGAATGGAATGAAATGGAATGTGGAATGGAAAGTGGATTGGAATGGCACGGAATTTGGAAAGGAATGGAATGGAATGTGGAATGGAATGCGCATTGGAATTGAATGGAATCTGGTGTGGAATATGGAATGGAATGGGAAGGAATGGAATGTGGAATGGAATGAAATGGAACGTGGAATGGAATGGAATCTAATAGAATGTGGAATGGAATGGAATGGAATTTGGAATTCAATGAACGGAGTGGAATGTGGAATGCAATGGAATGGAAATTGGAATGGAATGCAATGGAATAGAATGTGGAATGGTATGGAATGGAATGTGGAATCGAATGGAATGGATTGTGAAATTCAATGTGTAATTGAATGTGGAATGAAATGGAATGAAATGGAATGGAATGTAGAATGGAATGTGGTATGGAAAGGAAAGAAGTGTAGAATGGAATGTGGAAAGGAATGGGCTGGAATATGGAATGGAATGTGGAATGGAAAGGAACGGAAAGTAGAATGGAATGGAACGGAATGTGGAATGCAAAGGAATATAATGCGGAATGGAATGGAATGTAACTTGGAATGGAAAGGAAAGGAATGTGGAATGAAATTGAATGCAATGGAATGGAACATAGAATGAAATGTGGAACGGAAAGTGGATTGGAAAGAGGAATGGAACGTGGAATGGAATGTAACGGAATCTGGAATGGAATGGGGAATGAAATTGAATGGATTATGGAATGGAAAGTGGAATGGAATGGAATGGAATGTGCAATGGAATGTGGAAGAGAATGTGGAATAGATTGTGGAATGGAATGGAATGGAATGTGGCATGGAATGTGGAATTGAATGTGGAAAAGGATGTGGAATGGAATGGAATGGAATGTGGCATGGAAATTGGATTGAAATGTGGAATAGAATATGGAAAGGAATGGAATGGAATGTGGAATGGAATGGAATGTAATGTGGAATGGAATGGAATTGAATGGAATGTGCAATGGAATGTGGAATGGAAAGGAATGGAATGTGGCATGGACATTGGAATCGAATGAGGAATGGAATGGATGGTGAAATGGAATGGAATTGAATGTGGAATGGAATGGAATGGAATGGAATGTGGAAAGGAATGGAATGGAAAGTGGAATAGAATGTGGAATGCAAAGTTGAGTGGAATGGAATGGAATGTGTAATGCAGTGTAATGGAAAGGAAAGTGGAATGGAATGCAATGGAATGTGGAATGGAATTGGATGGAATAGGAATTCAATGAGGAATGGAATGGAATGGAATGGAATAGAATGTGGAATAGAATTTAATGGAATGTGGAATGAAATGGAATGGAATGCAATGGGGAATGGAATATAGTGGAATGTAAAGGAATGTGAAATGGAATGGAATGGAACATGGAATGGAATGGAATGGAATATGGAATGGAATGGAAAGGAATGTTGGGTGGAATTGAATGGAATGGAATGGAATGTGGAATGGAATGGAAAGGAATTGAATGTGAAATTGAATGGAAAGAGGAATGGAATGTATAACGGAATGGAATGGAATGGAATGTGGAATGGAATGGAATGGAATGTGGTATGGAATGGAATGGAATAAGAAGCGGAATGGAATGCCCAATGGAATGGAAGGGAATGGAATGTGGAATGGAATGGAATGTAATGTGGAATGGAATGGAATGTGGAATGGAATGGAATGTGGAATGGAATGTGTAATGGATGGAATGTAACGGTATGTGGAATGGAATGGACTGTGGAATAGAATGGAATGGAATGTGGAACGGAATGGATGGAAATGTGGAATGGAATGTAATGGAAAGTGGAATGGAATGGAATGTGGAATGGAATGGAATGGAATGTGGAAAGCAAAGGAATGGAAAGTGGCCTGGAATGCAATTGTATTTGGATTTTAATAGAGTGGAACGAGGCTTGGAATGGAATGGAGTGTGGAATTGAATGCAATGGAATGTGGAATGGAAGGGAATGGAATGGGGAATGGAATGTGGAATGAAACGGAATGGAATGGAATGTGGTGTGGAATGTCACGAAATGTGGAACGGAATGGAATGGAATGAGGCATGAAATGGAAAGGAATGTGGAATGGAATGGAAAGGAACGTGGAGTGGAATAGTATGGAAAGTGGAATGGAGTGGGATGGAACCTGGAATGCAATGTGGAAAGGAATGGAAGGAATGGAATGTAAAGTGGAATGGAGTGGAATTTTGGAATGGAATGGAAATGAATGGGGAATGGAATGTGGAATATAATGGAATGGAAATAGGAATGGAATGTGGAATGGAATGGAATTTGAAATGGAAATAGTATGGATTGTGAAATGGAAATGGAATGGAATGTGGAATGGAATGGTATTTAATGTGGAATGGAATGGAATGGAATGTGGAATGGAATGGTATGGAATGTGGAATGGAACGTGGAATGGAATGGAATGGAATGTGGAATGGAATGTGGAATGGAATATAGAATGGAATGGAATGGAATGCGGAGTGGAATGGAAAGTTGAATGGAATGGACTGGAATGGAATGTGGAATGCAATGGAATGGAATGTGGAATCGAGTGTAATGGAATGGAACAGAATATGCAATGGAATGTGGAAAGGAATGGAATGCTATGTGAAATGGAACGTGGAATGGAATGGAATGGAAAGAGGAATTGAATGTGATGTAATGTGTTATGGAATGAGGAATGGAATGGAATAGAACGGAAAGGAATTTGGAATGTAGTGGAGTGGAATGTGGAACGGGAAGTGAATGGAAAGGAATGGAATGTGGAATGGAATGTGCAATGGAATGGAATGGAACGTTGAACGGAATGTTGAATGAAATGTGGAATGGAATGGAATGTGTAATGGAATAAGGATTGGAACGTGGAATGGAGTGGAATGGAACGTGTAATGAAATGTGGAATGGAATGGAATGGAATGGAATACGGAATGGAAAGTGGAATAGAATGGAAAGGAATGTGGAATGGAAGGGAATGGAATGTGGAATGGAATGTGGAATGAAAACTCGAATGGAACGGAATGGAACGTAGAATGGATTGAGGAATGGAACGTGGAATGGAATGCAATGGAACGTGGAAAGAAACATTGCATGGAATGTGGAATGGAACATGGAATGGAACGTGGAGTGGAATGAGTTATGGAATGTGGAATGGCATGGAGTGGAACGTGGAATGGAATGAGGAAAGGAACGTGGAATGGAATGGAATGGAACATGGAATGGAACGTGGAAAGAAACATTGCATGGAATGTGGAATGGAACATGGAATGGAACGTGGAGTGGAATGAGTTATGGAATGTGGAATGGCATGGAGTGGAACGTGGAATGGAATGAGGAAAGGAACGTGGAATGGAATGGAATGGAACATGGAATGGAACGTGGAATGCAATGTGGAATGGAACGTGGAATGGAACGTGGAATGGAATGGAATGGAAAGTGGAATGAAATGAGGAATGGAATGTGGAATGCAATGGAGTGGAAGGTGGAATGGAATGAGGAAAGAAACATGGAATCTAATGGAAAGGAAAGTGTAATGGAATGTCTAATGGAATGGAATGGAACAGAATGGAAAGTGGAATGGAATCTGGAATATAATGTTGAATGGAATAAAATGGAATGAAATGTGGAATGGAAAGTGGAATGGAAAGGAATGGAATGTGTTATGGAATGGGAAGGAATGTGGAATGGAAAGGAATGGAATGGAATGTGGAATGGAAGGGAATGGAATGTGGAATGGAATGGAATGGAATGGAAGGTGGAATGGAATACGGAATGGATTGCAATGGAATGGATGGTGGAATGGAATGGAAAGAAAGTGGAACCGCATGGAATGTAACGAAATGTGCAATACAATGGAATGGATTGTGGAATGGAAGGGAATGGAATGGAGTAAAATGTGGAATGGAATGGAATGGAATGTGGAATGGAAGGGAATGGAGTGGGGAATGGAATGTGGAATGGAATGGAACGGAATGGAATGGAATGTGGAGTGGAATGGAATGGAATGTGGCATGGAATGGCATGGAATGTGGCATGGAATAGAATGGAATATGGAATGGAATGGAATGAAATGTGGAACGGAATGGAATTTAACGTGGAATGGAATGGAATGGAAATTGGAATGCAATGGAATGGAATGTGGAATGGAATATTGAATGGATTGGAATGCCATTGAAAGTGGAATGGAATGGAAAGGAATGTGGAATGGAATGCAACGGAATGAAATTTGGAATAGAATGGAAAGGAATGTGGAATGGAAGGGAATGGAATGGAATGCAGTGTGGAATGGAATGGAATGGAAACTGGAATGGAATGTGGATTTGAACTTGGATTGGAAAGGAATGGAACGGAATGCAATGTGTAATGGTAAGTGGAATGGAATGGGTAGGAACGGAATGGAATGTGGAATGGAAAGTCGAATGGAATGGAATGGAATGGAATGTAGAACGCATTGTGGAATTGAACGTGGAATGGAATGGAATTGAATGTGGAATGGAAAGTTTAATGTATTGGAATGGAATTACTTGGAATGGAATAAAATGGAAAGTGAAACGGAATGTGGAATGCAACGGAATGGAATGAGGAATGGAATGTGGAATGGAATGGAATGTGGCATGAAATCGAATGGAATGTGGAATGGAATGGAATGGAATGGAATGGAATGTGGAATGGAACTTTGAATGGAATGGAATGTGGAATGGAATGTGGAATGGAATGGAATGGAAAGTGGAATGGAATGAAACGGAATGTGGAATGGAATGTAATGGAATGGAATGTGAAATGCAATGGAATGGAATGGAATGGAATGGAATGTAGAATGGAATGGAATGGAATGGGGAATGGAATGAGGAATGCAAAGTGGAATGCAACGGAAAGTGCCATGGAATGTGGAATGGAAAGTGTAATTGAATGGAATCGAATGTGGAATGCAATGTGGAATGGATGGGAATGGCATGTGGAATCAAATGGAATGGAATATTGAATTCAATGCAATGGAATGGAATGGAATGTGGAATGGGATGCAATGGAATGTGGAATGGAATTCAACGGAAAGTGAAATGGAAATAGAATTTAATGTGGAATGTGTGGAATTTAATGTGGAATGGAATGGAATTGAATGTGGAATGGAAAGTGAAATGAAATGTATTGGAATGTGAAATAGAATGTAGAATAGAATGGAATGTGGAATGGAATGAAATGGAATGGAATGGAATGTAGAATGGAATGGAATGGAATGGGGAATGGAATGGGGAATGCAAAGTGGAATGCATCGGAACGTGCCATGAAATGTGGAATGGAAAGTGGAATTGAGTGGAATCGAATGTGGAATACAATGTGGAATGGATGGGAACGGCATGTGGAATGAAATGGAATGGAATATTAAATTCAATGCAATGGAATGGAATGGAATGTGGAAAGGAATGAAATGGAATGTGGAATGGAATTCAACAGAAAGTGAAATGGAAATAGAATTTAATGTGGAATGTACGGAATTTAATGTGGAATGGAATGGAATTCAATGTGGAATGGAAAGTGGAATGAAATGTATTGGAATGTGAAAGAGAATGTGGAATAGAATGGAATGTGGAATGGAATGGAATGTGGAATGGAATGGAATGGAACGCAATGTGGAATACAATGTAATGCAGTGGAACGGAATGTGGAATGGAATGGAATGTGGAATGGAATGTGGAACGGAACATGGAATGGAACGTGGAATGGAATGGGATGGAATGTGGAATGGAATGTGGAATGGAACGTGGAATGTAATGGAAAGGAATGGAATGGAATGGAATGTGGAATTCAATTGAATGGAATGCAATGTGGAGTGGAATTTGGAATGGAACGTGGAATGGAATGGATTGGAATGTGGAATGTAATGGAATGGAATGTGGAAAGGATTGGTATGGAATGGAATGTGGGATGGAAATGAATGGAATGGAAAGTAACGTGGAAGGGAATGGAAAGTGGAATGGAATGGAATGGAATGTGGATTGCAATGGAAAGAAAGGAATGTGAAATGGAATGGAATGGAAAGTGGAAGGGAATGGAAACTGGAATGGAATGGAATGGAATGTGGAATGCAATGGATAGAACGGAATGTGAAATGGAATGGAATGGACTAAGGAATGGAATGGAAAGGAATGGAATATGAAATGGAATGGAAAGGAATATGGAAAGGCATTTTATGGAATGGAATGTGGAATGGAAACAAATGGAATGGACTTTGAAAGTGGAATGGAATTGAATGCAGAATGGAATGGAATGGAATGTGGAATAGAATGGAATAAAATGTGGAATGGAATGGAATGTGGAATGGAATGGAATGGAAAGCGCATGGAATATAAAGTGGAATGAAATGGAGTGGAATGTGGAATGAAATGGATTGGAATATGGAATGTAACGGAATGGAATGTGGAATGCAATGGAACGGAATGGAATGGAATGTGGAATGGAATATGGAATGGAATGGAATGTGTAATGGAATGGAATGGAACGTGGAAAGGAATGGAATGGAAGGTAGAATGGAATGGAATGTAGCAGAGTGGAATGTGGAATGCAATGGAATGGAACGGAATGGAATGGAATATAGAATGGAACGGAATGTGGAGTGGAAGGGAATGGAAAGTGGAATGTAATGGAACCTGGAATGGAGTGGAATTGAACGTGGAATGGAATATGGAATGGAATGGAATGGAATGCAGAATGGAATGATTAATGGAACATTTAATGGAATGGAAAGGAAGATGGAATAGAACGTGGAATGGAACGTGGAATATATAGTGGAATGGAATGGAATGCAACGTGGAATGGAATGGAGCATGGAATATAATGGAATGTAATATGGAGTGGAATGGAATGGAACATGGAGTGGAATAGTATGGAAACTGGAATGGAGGTGGATGGAACATGGAATGGAATGTGGAATGGAATGGAAGGTATGGAACGTAAAGTGGAAGGGAATGGAATGTGGAAAGGAAAGATATTGAATATGGAATGGAATGTGGAATGGAATGCAAAGGAATGTGGAATGTAATGGAATGGAATGTGGAAGGGAATGTGGAATGGAATGGAATTTAAAATGGAAATAGAACAGAATGTGAAATGGAAATAGAATGGAATGTGGAATGGAATGGAATGGAATGTGGAATGGAATGCTATGGAATGTGAAATTGTATGTGGAATGGAATGGAATTTCATGTGGAATGGAATGTGGAATGGAATTTTTAATGCAATGGAATGGAATGTCATTTGGAATGGAATGGAAAGCAATTTGGAATGGAATGGAATGGAATGTGGAATGGAATATTTAATGGATTTTAATGGATTGGAAGGTGGAGTGGAATGGAAAGGAATGTGGAATGGAATGCAACGGAATGAAATGTGGAATAGAATGGATTGGAATGTGGAATGAAATGGATTGGAATGTGGAATGGAATGGAATGCAATGTGGAATGCAATGGAACGGAATGGAATGGAATGTGGAATGCAATGGAACGGAATGGAATGGAATGTGGAATGGAATATGGAATGGAATGGAATGGAATGCGGAATGGTATGTAATGGAATGTGGAAAGGAATGGAATGGAAGGTGGAATGGAATGGAATGGAATGTCGTAGAGTGGAATGTGGAATGCAATGGAATGGAATGGAATGGAATGGAATATAGAATGGAATGGAAAGTGGAGTGGAAGGGAATGGAAAGTGGAATGTAATGGAATGTGGAATGAAGTGGAATTGAACGTGGAATGTAATATGGAATGGAATGGAATGGAATGCAGAATGGAATTATTAATGGAACATTTAATGGAATGGAAAGGAAGATGAAATAGAACGTGGAATGGAACGTGGAATGTATAGTGGAATGGAATGGAATGGAACGTGGAATGGAATGGAGCATGGAATATAATGGAATGTAATATGGAGTGGAATAGAATGGAACATGCAGTGGAACAGTATGGGAAGTGGAATGGAGGTGGATGGAACATGGAATGGAATGTGGAATGGAATGGAAGGAATGGAAAGTAAAGTGGAAGGGAATGGAATGTGGAAAGGAAAGAAATTGAATGTGGAATGGAAGGTGGAATGTAATGGAATGGAATGTGGAAGGGAAAGTGGAATGGAATGGAATTTAAAATGGAAGTAGAAGAGAATGGGAAATGGAAATAGAATGGAATGTGGAATGGAATGGAATGGAATGTGGAATGGAATGCTATGGAATGTCGAAAGGTACGTGGAATGGAATGGAATGTCATGTGGAATGGAATGTGGAATGGAATTTGGAATGCAATGGAATGGAACGGAATCTGGAATGGAATGGAATGCAATTTGGAATGGAATGTGGAATGGAATATTGAATGGATTTTAATGGAATGGAAGTTGGAGTGGAATGGAAAGGAATGTGGAATGGAATGCAATGGAATGAAATGTGGAAAAGAATGGATTGGAATGTGGAATGGAAGGGAACGGAAAGGAATGCAATGTGGAATGGAATGGAATGGAAAGTGAAACGGAATGTGGAATAGAACTTGTAATGGAACGGAATGCAACGGAATGGAATGTGGATTGGAATTTGCAATGGTACATGGAATGGAATAGGTTGGAACGGAATGGAATGTTGAATGAAATGTGGAATGGAATGGAATGGAAAGTGGAATGGAATGGAATGGAATTGAATATTGAATGGAATGGTATGGAATGTGGAATGGAATGGAATAGAATGGTATTTGGAAAGGAATTGAATGGAATGTGGAATCAAATGGAATGGAATATGGAATGGAAAGGAATGGAATGTGGAATGGAATTGAATGGAATGGAATGTGGACTGTAAGGGAATGAAATGTAACAGAATGTGGATTCGAATGGAATGGAATGCAGAATGGAAACTGGAATGGCATGGAATGGAATGTGGAATGGAATGGTATGAAATGTGGAATGGAAAGTAATGCAATGTGGAATGGAACATGGAATGGAACGTGGAATGGAATGGAATAGAACGTGGAAAGGAACGTGGAATGGAATCGAGTGGAACGTGGAATGGAATGTAGAATGGAATGTGGAAACGATTGAAATGTGGACCGGAATGCAACGGAATGTGGAATGGAATGAAATGAAATGTGTAATGGAATGGAATTGAACGTGGAATGGAATGGAAAGCAATGTGTAGTGGAATGTAGACTGAAATGCGAAATGGAAGTTGGAATGAAATGTGGAATGGAACAGAATGAAAGGAACATGGAAAGGAATGGAATGGAACGTGGAATAGAACGTGGAGTGGAACATGGAATGGAATGTCGTATGGAATGGAATGGAATCTGGAATGGAATGGAATGGAATGTGGAATGAAACGTGGAATAGAAGGTGGAATGGAAAGTGAAATGGATTGTACAATGGAGTGGAATGGAATGTGGAATGGAAAGTGGAATGGAATGCAGTGGAATGGGGAATGGAATGTGTAATGGAATGTGGCATCGAAAGTGGAATGCAATGGATTAGAATGTGGAATGAAATGTGAATGGAATGGAATTTGATGTGGAATGGAAAGTTTAATGGAACATGGAATAGAATGTGGAATGGAATGTAAAGGAATTGATTGTGGAATGGAAAGGAATGGAATGTGTAATGGAATGTGAAATGGAATGTGGAATATAATGTTGAATGTAATGGAAAGGAATGGGCAATGGATTGTGGAATGGAATGTGGAAGGGAACATGGAATGGAATGGAATGGAATGTGGAATAGAATGTGGAATAGAATGTAGAATGTAATGTGGAATGGAATGAAACGGAATGTGGAATGGAATGTGGAAAGAAAGTGGAATGGAATGGAATGGAATGAGAAATGAAATGTGGAATTTAATTGAATGGACCATGGAATGGAAGGTAGATTGGAACGTTGAATGGAATGTGGAATGAAATGGAATTGAATGTGGAATGGAATGGAATGGAATGTTGAACGGAATGGAATGGAATGTGGAATATAATGTGGAAGAGAATGTGGAATGGAATGAGGTATGGATGTAATTGACTGTGGAATGGAATGGATTTGAATGTGGAAGGGAATACAATCTGATGTGGAATGGAACGGAATGAAACGTGGAATAAACTGTCCAATGGAATGTGGAAAGGAATGGAAAAGAACGTGGAATGGAATGTGGAAAGCAGTGTAGAATTGAATGTGGAATGGAACGGAATGGAATGTGCAATGGAACGTGGAATGGAATGTGGAGTGCAATGTGGAATGGAAAATGGAATGGATTGGAATGGAAAGTTAAATGGAAAGGAAAGGAATGTCGGATGGAATGTGGAATGGAATGGAATGGAACATGGAATGGAACGTGGAATGGAACGTGCAATGGAATGGAATGGAACGTAGAATGGAATGTGGAATGGAATGTCGAAAGGATTGGAAAGTGGAAAGGAATGGAATGGAATGTGGAATGGAAGGGAATGGAAGGTGAAATGGAATTTGGATTGGAATGTCAAACGGAATGGAATGGAACGTGGAATGGAATGGAATGGAAAGTGGAATGAAATGTAGAATGGAACGTGGAATGGAATGTCGGATGGAAAGGAATGCAATGTTGAAGGCAATGGAATGGAATGTCTAATGGAATTTGGAATGGAATGGAATGGAATGGAATGTGGAATGGAATGTAAAATGGAATGCGGAAAGTAATGTGGATTGGAATGGAATGCAATGTGGAATGGAATGTGGAATGAAATGGAAAGGAATGTGGAATGGAATGCGAAACGGTTTGTGGAATGGAATGCAGAAGGGGATATGGAATGGTGTGGAATGGATTATGGAACTGATTGGAATGCAAGGTGGAATGGAATGTGGAATGGAATGGAATGGAATGTCGAATGGAATTTAATGGATTGTGGAATTGAATGGTAAGTAATGTGGAATCGATTGGGGAATGAAATGTGGAATGGAAAGTGGAACACAATGGAATGGAAGGTGGAATGGAACGTGGAATGCTATGGAATGGAACACAGAAAGGAACGTTGAAAGGAACGTGGAAAGGAAAGTGGAATGTAATGTGGAATGGAAGATACAGTGGAAGGTGCAATGGAATGTGGAATAGAACGTGGAAAGGAAAGTAGAATTGAATGGATGGAACTTGGAGTGGAACGTGGAATGGAATGTGGAAAGAAATGTGGAAATGAACGTGGGATGGAAAGGAATGGAATGTGGAATGGAATGGAATGGAATGTGGAATGGAATGGAATGGAATGTGGAATGGAATGTGGAAGGGAAAGTGGAATTGAATGGAATGTAATGTGGAATTCAACGTGGAATGGAATTGATTGGACCTTCAAATGGAAAGTAGAATGGAACGTGGAATTGAATGGAATTTAATGGGGAATGGAATGGAATGGAATGGAATGTGGAATGGAATGTGGAATGGAATGTGGAATGGAATGGAATGGAATGGGGAATGGAATGGAGTGGAATGTGAAATGGAATGCGGAACGGAAGGTGAAATGGAATGTGGAACGGAAGGTGAAATGGAATGTGGAAAGGAAGGTGAAATGGAATGTGGTATGGAATGTTGAACGGAATGTGGAATGGAATGTGGAATGGAATGTGGAAAGGAATGTGGAATGGAACGGAATGGAATGTCAAATGGAATGTGGAATGGAATGGAATGGAATGTGGAACGGAAAGTTGAACGGAAATTTGAATTGAATGTGAAATGGAATGTGGAAAGCAATCTGGAATTTAACGGAATGGAATGTGAAATGGAATGGAATGGAATATTTAACGGTATGCGGAATGAAATGGAAAGGAATGTGGAATAGAATGTGGAAAGGAATGTGGAATGGATCAGAATGAAATGTGAAATGGGATGTGGAATGGACTGTGGAATGTAATGTGGAATGGAATGCAGAATGGAACGTGGAAAGGAATGCGGAATGGAAGGGAATGGAATGTGGAATAGAATGGAAAGGAGTTTGCAATGGACACTGGAATGGAGCATGGAATGGAATGTGGAATGGAACGGAACGGAATGTCAAATGGAATGTGGAATGGAGTGTGGAATGGAATGTGGAATGGAACGGAAAGGAATGTGGAATGGAATGTGGAATGGAATGTGTAATGGAGTGTGGAATGTATTGTGGAATGCAACGGAAAGCAACGTGGAATGGATTGTAGAAAGGAATGTGGAATGGAGTGTGGAATGGAATGTGTAAAGGAACGGAATAGAATGTAAAATGGAATTTGGAATGGAATGTGGAATGAAATGTCCAATATAATGCAATGGAAAGTTGAATTGAAAGTGGTATGGAATGGAATGGATTGTGAAATGGAATGTTGCATGGAATGGAACAGAATGTGGACAGGATTGCGGAATGGAATTTGGAATGGAATATGGAATGGAAGGTGAAATGGAACGTGGAATGAAACGTGGAATGGAATGGAATGGACCGTGGAATGGAATGGAATGGAATGTGGAATGGAATGTGGAATGAAATATGGAATGTAATGTGGAATAGAATGTGGAGTGGAATGCAATGTAATGTGGAATGGATTGGAATGGAATGTGGAATGGAATGTGGAGTGGATTGTGGAATGAAACGGAACGTAATGTGGAATGGAAAGGGAATGGAATATTGAAAGGAAATGGAATGGAATGGAATGGAATGCGGAATGGAAAGTGAAATGATATTGAATGGAACACGGAATAGAACATTAAATGGAACGTGGAATGTAATGTGGAATTGAAAGGAATGGAATGTGGAATGGAATTTAGTGGAATGTGGAATGGAATGTGGAATCGAATGTGGTATGGAATGAGGAATGGAATGAGGAACGGAATATGGAATGGAACGGAATGGAATGTGGAAAGGAATGTGGAATTTAGTGTGGAATGGAATGTGTAATGGAACGCAATGGAATGTGAAAGGGAATGTGGAATGGATTGTGGAATACAATGTCAAAAGTAATAGAATGGAATGTGGATTTGAAAGTGGAATGGAATGGAATGCAACGTGGAATGGAATGTGAGATGAAATGTAATGGAATGTGGAATGGATTGTGGAATGGAACGTGGAATGTAAAATGGAATGGAATGTAGTGGAATGTGGAATGGAATGTGAAATAGAATTTGGATTGGAATGTGGAATGGAATGTGGAATTGAATGGAATTGAACGTCTTATGAAATGTGGAGTGGACTAGAATGGAATGCGAAATGGAATGAAATGGAGTGTGGAATGGAATATGGAAAGGAAAGTGGAATGGAATGGAATGTAAAGAGGAATGGAACGTGGAATTTAATTGAATGGACCTTCAAATGGATGGTAGTTTGGAACGTTGAATGGAATGTGGAATGAAATGGAATTGAATATGGAATGGAATCGAATGGAATGTGGAATGGAATGGAATGTAATGTGGAATGGTATGGAATGGAAAGTGGAATGGAAATTGGAATGGAATGGAATGGAATGGGGAAATGAATGGAATGGAATATGAAATGGAAGGTGGAATGGAATGCGAAATGGAATGTGGAGTGGAATGGGAAGCATTGTGGAATGGAATGGAATGGAATGTGGAATGCAACGCGGAACGAAATGTGGAATTGAATGTGGAATAGAACGAAGAATAGAATGGATTGGAAACTGGAATGGAAAGTGGATTGGAATGGAAAAGAATGTGGAATGGAATGGGATGGAATGTGGAATGGAATGTGGAGTGGAATGTGGAATGGCGTGGAATATAATGTGGAATGCAATATGGAATGGAATGGACAGGAATGTGGAATGCAATGTGGAATGGAAAGTGGAATGGAATGGAATGGAAGGTGGAATGGAACGTGGAATGAAACGTTGAATGGAATGGAATGGAATGTGGAATGGAATGTGAAATGTAGGGTGGAATGGAATGTTTAATGGAATGGAAAGGAATGTGGAATGGAATGTTCAATGCAATGTGGAATGGAATGTGGAGGGGAATATGGAATAGAATGGAATGGAATGTGGAATGGGATGTGGAATAGAATGTGGAATGTAATGTGGAATGTAATGGAATGGAGTGTGGAATGGAATGGGGAATGGAAAGGGATGGAATGTGGAACGGAACGGATTGGAATGTTTAAAGGAATGTGGCATGGAATGCAATGGAATGTTCAATGGAACAGAATGGAATGTGGAATGAAATTTGGAATGGAATGTGGAATGGAAAGGAATGGAATTTGGAATGGAATGTGGAGTGGAGAGTGGAATCGAATGTGGAATGGAATGTGGAGTGGAGAGTGAAATCGAATGTGGAATGGGACAGAAAGGAAAGTGGCACGGAATTTGTAATGGAATTGTTGAATGGAACGTGAAATGGAATGGAATGGAATTTGGAGCAGAACGTGGAATGGAATGGAATGGAACATCAAATGGAAAGTGGAATGTAACGTGGAATGGAAAGGAATGGAACGTGGAATGGAATGTGGAATGTAATGTGGAAAGGATTGTAACGTGGAATGGAAAGGAATGGAATGTGGAATGGAATGGAATTGTACGTGGAATGGAAAGGAAAGGAATGTGTAATGCAATGTCGAATTGAATGCGAAATGAAAGGTGGAATGAAATGTGGAATGGTACAGAATCAATGGAACATGGAATGGAATGGAATGGAACGTTGAATAGATCGTGGAATTGAAAGTGGAATGGAATGTCGAATGGAACGGAATGGAATGTGGAATGGAATGAGGAATGGAAGGTCGAATGAAATGAGAAATGGATTGTGAAATGGAGTGGAATGGAAAGTGGAATGGAAAGAGGAATGTAATGCAGTGGAATGGGGAATGGAATGTGGAAAGGAATGGAATGGAATGTGGAAAGGAATGTGGCATGGATAGTGGAATGCAATGGATTGGAATGTGGAACGGAATCTGGAATGGATTGGAATGGAAAGTGGAATGGAAAGTTCAATGTAAAGTGGAATGGAAATTGGAATGCAACGTAGAATGGAACATGAAATGGAATATGCAATGGAATGAGGAATGGAACTTGGAATGGAATTGAATGTAACGTGGAATGGAACGTGGAATTGAACGTGGAAAGGAATGTCGAATGGAAAGCGGAATGAAATGTGCAATGGAATATGGAGTGGAACATAGAATGGAATGTAATAGAACGTGCAATGGAAAGTGGTATTGAATGGAATGAAACGTGGAATGGAACATGGATTGGAATTTAGAAGGAAACGTGGAATGGAATGTGGAATGCAATGGAAAAGAAATTTGAATGAAACGTGGAATCGAATGGAATGAGACGTGGAATGGAATGTGGAAGGCAATGTGGAATGGAAAGTGGAATGCAATGTGGAATGGAACATAATGGAACGAGGAATGGAATGGAATGGAACTTGAAGTGGAATCTGGAATGGAATGTGGTATGGAATGTGGAATGGAACATTTAATGGAATGTGGAATCAAATGTGGAATGGAAAGTAATGGAATGTGGAATAGAATGGAATGGAATGTGGAATGGAATGGAATGTACTGTAGTATAGAATGGAATGGAATTTGGAATAGAATGTAGAATAGAATGTAATGGAATGGTATGGAACGTGGAAAGGAAAGGAATGGAATGTGCAAAACAATGTGGAATGGAATGTTGAATGGAAAATGGAATGGAATGGAATGCAATGTGGAATGGAAAGTCGAATGGAATGGAATGAAACGTGCAATAGAAGGTCGAATGGAACGCGGAATGGAAAGTGGAATGGAATGTGGTAGGGAATGGAATGGAATGTGGAATGGAATGGAATGGGAAGAGGAATTGAATGTGGAATGGAATGGAAAGGAATATGGAGTGGAATGGAATGTGGAATGGAAAGGAAAGGAATGGGTAATGGAATGTGGAATGGATTGTGGAAAGGGATGTGGAATCGAATGGAATGGAATGTGCAATGCAATGTAGAATGGAACGTGGAATGGAATGGAATGGATTGTGGAATGGATTGTGGAATGGAATGTGGAATGGAATGGAATGGAATGGAATGTGGAATGGAATGTGGAATGGAATAGGGAGTGGAATGTGGAATAGAATGGAATGCAATGTGGAATGGATTGGGGAATGGAATGTTGAATGTAATGGAATGGAATGTGGAAAGGAATGTGGAATGGAATGGGCAATGGAATGTAGAATTGAATGGAAAGGAATGAGTAATGTAATGTCGAATTGAGTAGAATGCAATGTTTAAAGGAATGTTGAATGCAATGTGAAATGGAATGGAATGGAATGTACAATGGAATGTGAAATGGAATGGAATGTGGATTGGAATGGAATGGAATGAGGAAGGAAATGTGGAATGGAATGGAATGTGGAATGGATCGGAATGGAATGTGGAATGGAATGCAATGCAATGAGGAATGGAATGTGGAACAGAAGTGAATGTGGAATGAAATTTAATGGAATGGAAAGGAATGGAATGGAATTTGGAATGGACTGTGGAATGGAATTGAATGGAATGTGGAATTTAGTGTGGAATAGATTGGAATGGAATGTGAATGGAAAGTGGAAAGGAATGGAGTGGAATGTGTAATGGAATGTGAAATGGAATGGAATGGATTATGTAATGGAAAGTGGAATGGAACGTGGAATGGAATGGAATGGAATATGTAATGGAATGGAATGGAATGTGGTAAGGAATGGACTGGAAAGAGGAAGGGAATGAGGAATGGAATGGAATTTAATGGAATGTGGAATGGAACGGAATGTGGATTGGAATGGAATGTAGAATGGAAGGTGGAATTGAATGGAATGGAACGTGTAAAGGAATGGAACGTGTAATGGAATGGAAAGTGGTATGGAATGGAATATGGAATGGAATGGAATCTGCAATGGAATGGAATGTAAAGGAACGTTGAATGAAATGGAATGGAATAGAATGTGGAATTGAAGGGAATGTGGAATGGATTGGAATGGAATGGAATTGAACGTGGAACGGAATGGAAAGGAACGTGGAATGGAATGGAATGGAACGTGGAATGGAATGGAATGTATCATGGAATGCAATGGGTTAGAATGGAATGTCGAATGGAATGGAACGTGGAGTAGAATGGAATGGAACGTGCAATGGAATGGAATGGAAATTGGAATGGAATGGAATTGAACATGGAATGGAACAGAATGGAATGGAAGGGAATGGAATGGAATGTGGAATGGAACGTGGAATGCAACGTGGAAAGGAATGGAATGGAAAGGAATGGAATGTGGAAAGGAATGTGGAATGGAATAGAATGGAATGGAATGGAATGGAATGTTGAAAGGAACAGCATGTAATATGGAGTGTAATGGAATGCAATGGAATGGAATGTGGAATGGAATGGAATTGAATGTGGAAAGGAATGGAATTGAAAGTGTAATGGAATTGACTTCAATGTGGAACAGAATGGAATGGAATGCATTGTGGAAAGGAATGGAATGGAATGCATTGTGGAATGGAATGGAATGGAATGTGGAATAAACTAAATGGAATGAGGAATGTAATGGAATGGAAGGGAATGTGGAATGGAATAGAATTGAATGTGGAATCGAAAGGAATGGAATGTGAAATGGAAAGTAATGGAATGTGGACTGGAATGGAATGGAATGTGGAATGGATCTGAATGGAATTTTGAATGGAATTAGGATTTGAATGTAAAGGAATGGAAGAGAATGTGGAATAGAATTTAATGTGGAATGGAATTGAATGTGGAATGAAATGCAATGGAATGTGGAATGGAATGGAAGGGAATGTTGAATTGAATGGAATGGAATGTAGAATGGAATGGAATGGAATGTGTAATAGAATGGAATGGAATGTGGAATGGAATGTGGATTGCAATGGAATGGAAAGTGGAATAGAATGCAATGGAATTGTATGTAATGTGGAAAGGAATGGAATGGAATATGTAATGGAATGTGGAATGGAACATAGAAAGGAACGTGGAATGGATCGTGGAATGCAATGCGGAATGGAATGTGGAATGGAATGGAAAGTGATGTGGAATGGAATGTGGAATGCAATGGAATGGAATGCAGAATGGAACGGCATGGAATGCAGAAAGGAAATTAATGGAATGTGGAATGGAATGCAATGCTATGTAATGTGTAAAGGAATGGAATGGAATGGAATGTGGAATGGAATGGAATGGAATGGAATGGAATGCGGAATGGAATGGAATGAAATGTGGAATGCGACAGAATAGAATGGAACGTGGAATGGAATGGAATGCAATGTTGAATGGAATGGAATGGAATTTGGAATGGAATGAGGAATGCAATGGAATGGAATGTGGAAATGAATGTGGAATGCAATCGAATGGAATGTGGAATGGAATATGGAATGGAATGCGGAATGGAATGGAATGGAATGTGGAATGGAATGTGAAATGCAATGTGGAATGGAATGTGGAACGCAATGTAATGGAATGTGGAAAGGAAGATTGAATGGAAAGTGGAATGGAATGGAATGAAATGTGGAATGAAAAGTGAAATGGAATGGAGGGAAGTATGCAATGTAAAGTCGAATGGAACGCAGAATGGAAGGTGGGATGAAATGTGGAATGGAATTTAAAGCTATGTGGAATGGAATGTGGAATGGAATGGATCGTGGAATGGAATGTGGAATGGAATGGAATGGAATTTGGAATGGAATCTGGCATGGAATGTATTGGAATGTGCAATGGAATGTGGAATGGAATGGAATGGAATGTGGAATGGAATGTGGAATGGAATGGGAAGGAATGATGAATGGAATGTGGAATAGGATGGAAATCAATGTGGAAAGGAATGAGGAATGGAATGGAATGGAAAGCAATGTGGAATGGAATGGAATGAAATATGAAATGGAATGGAATGGCATGGGGAATTGAGTGGAATGAGATGCAATGTGGAATGGAATGGAATGGAATGCAAACTGAAATGGAATAGAATGGAATATGTAATGTAATCCAATGGATTGTGGAATGGAATGGAATGGAATGGAATGGAAAGGAATGGTATGGAATGGAATGTGGAAATAAATGGAAGGGAATATGGAATGGAATGGAATGCAATGGAATGGAATGTGGAATGGAATGGAATTGAATGTGGAATGGAATGGAATTGAAAGTGAAATGGAATTGAAATCAATGGGGAGTAGAAAGGAATGGAATGCAATGTGGAATATAATATAATGGAATGTGGAATAAATGAAATGGAATGTGGAATGTAATGTAATGGAATGGTATGGAATGTGGAATGGAATAGAATTGAATATGGAATCAAAAGGAATGGAATGTGGATTGGAAAGGAATGGAATGTGGAATGGAATGGAATGGAATGTGGAAGGAAATTCAATGGAATTTTGAATGGAATTGGGATTTGAATGTAAACGAATGGAAGGGCATGTGGAATAGAATGGATTGTGGAATCGAATGGAATGTGGAATTGAATGGAAAGGAATATGGAATGGAATGGAATGAAATGTGAAATAGAATTGAATGGAATGTGGAATTGAATGTGGATTGGAATGGAATGGAAATTGGAATAGAAGGCAATGGAATTGTATGCAATGAGGAAAGGAATGGAATGGAATATGTAATGGAATGTGGAATGGAACGTAGAATGGAACATGGAATGTAACGTGTAATGGAATGCGGAATGAAATGTGGAATGGAATGGAAAGTTATGTGGATTGGAATGTGGAATTCAATAGAATGGAATGTGGAATGGAATGGAAAGTTATCTGAACTGGAATGTGGAATTCAATAGAATGGAATGTGGAATGGAATGGAATGGAATGCAGAAAGGAAATTAATGGAATGTGGAATGGAATGCAATGCTATGGAATGTGGAAAGGAATGGAATGGAATGGAATGTGGAATGGAATGAAATGGAATGTATATTGGATTGGAATGGAATGTGGAATGCAATGCAATGGAACGGAATGGAATGCGGAATGGAATGGAATGAAATTTGGAATGCAACAGAATGGAATTGAACGTGGAATGGAATGGAATGTGGAATAGAATGGAATGGAACGTGGAATGCAATGGAATGGAAAGTGGAATTGAATGTGGAATGCAATCAAATGGAATTTGACATGGAATATTGACTGGAATGTTGAATGGAATGTGGAATGGAATGGAAAGGAATGGTATGGAATGTGGAATGGAATTGAAAGGAATGTGGAATGCAACATGAAATGGAATGCAATTGAACGTGGAATTAAACGAGGAAGGAAATGGAATGGGACGTGGAATGCAACGTGGAATGTAACGTGGAATGGAATGGAATGTGGAATGGAAAGTGGAATGCAATGTGTAAAGAAATGGAATGCAATGTGGAATGGAATGTGGAATTGAAAGGAATGGAATGGGAAATGGAATGGAATGCGATATGGAATGGAACGTGGAATGGAACGTTGAATGGAATGGAATGGAACGTATAATCGAAAGTCTAATGGAAAGGAATGGAATGTAATGTGTAAAGGAAGGCAATGGAATGTGAATGGAATGGAATGGAATTTGGAATGAAATGGAATGGAATGCAATGTGGAGTAGAATGGAATGGAATGTGGAATAGAATATAATGGAATGTGGAAAGGAATGGAATGGAATGTGGAATGGAATGGAATGAAATGGAATTGAATATGGAATGGAATGAAATGGAATATGGAATGGAATCGAATGGAATGGAATGTGGAATGGAAAGGAATGTGGAATGGAATGGAATTTAATTGTATGGAATATGGAATGGATTGGAATGGAAAGTGGAATGGAATGGAAAGGATCATGGAATGGAATGTTGAGTGCAATGGAATGGAATCTCGAATGGAACAGAATGGAACGTGGAAAGGAATGGAAGGGGATTCAATGTGGAATGGAATGGAATGGAATGTGGAATGGAATGGAACGGAATGTGGAATGGAATGTGGAATGCAAAGTGGAATGGAATGGAATGGAATGTGGAATGGAATGGAATTCAATGTGGAATGGAATGGAATTCAAGGTGGAATGGAATGTGGAATGGAATGGAATGCAATGTGGAATGGAAAGGAGTGGAATGTGGAATGGAACGGAATGGAATGTGGAATGCATTGGAATGCAATGTGGAATGGAAAGGAAAGAAATGTGGAATGGAATGTGGAATGGAATGGAATGGAATGTGGAATGGAAAGGAAAGGAATAGTATGGAATGTTGAACGCAATGTGGAATGGAATAGAATGGGATGTTGAATGTAATGTGGAATGGAATGGAATAGAATGTGGAATGGAATGTGCAATGGAATGGAGTAGAATGTGGAATGGAATTGAATGGAATGTGAAAAGAAATGCGGAATAGAAGGTGGAATGGAACGTGGAATGGAATGGAATGGAACAAGAATGGAATATGGAATGCAATGGAATAAGAATTTTGGAATGGAGTGTACAATGGAAAAGAATGGAATGTGCTATGTAATGGAATTGAATCTGGAATGGAATGTGGAATGCAATGGAATAGAATGGAAAGTGAAATGTAATGTAATGGAAAGGAATGGTATTTGGAAGGGAATGGAATGGAATGTAGAATGTAATGGAATGGAATGCGGAATGGAAATGAATGGAATGTGGAATGGAGTGTGGAATAGAATTGAATGGAAAGTGGAATGGAATAGAATGGAATAAAATGGCATGTGAAATGTAATGTGGAATGGAATGTGAAATGGAATGTGTAGTGGAATGTGAAATGGAATGAAGTGGAAAGTGAAATGGTATGGAATGGAACGTGGAAGTGAATGGAATGCAATGTGGAATAGAAAGTAGAATGGAATGTGGAAACGATCGAAATAAAATGTAGAATGGAATGGAATGTAATCTGGAATGAAAAGTGGAATGGAATGCAAAGGAATGTGGAATGGAAAGTTGAATTTAATGGAAAGGAATGTGGAAAGGAATGGAATGGAATGTGGAATGCAACGTGTGATGGAATGGAAAGGAACGTGGAATGGAAAGTGGAATGCAAGGGAATGTGGAATGGAAAGTGGAATGCAATGTGGAATGGAATGGCTTGGAATGTGGAATGGAATGTGGAATGGAGTATAGATTGGAATGTGGAGTGGAGTGTGGAATGCAATGTGGAATAGAATGGATTGGAATGTGGAATGGAATGTAATGGAATGTGGAATGCAATAGAATTGATTTGTATGGAATGTGGAATGGAATGGAATTTAATGTGGAATGGAATGGAATGGAATGTGAAATGGAACGTGAAATGGAACGTGGAATGGAAAGTGGAATGTAATGGAAGGGAATGTGGATTGGAAAGGAATGGAACGCAGAATGGAATGTGTAATGGAATGGAATGGATATGGAATGGAATGGAATGGAATCTGGAATGGAATTGAATGGAATGTAGTATGGAATGGAATGGAATGTGGAATGGAATTGAATGTAGTGGAATGTGGAATGGAATGGGAAGGAAGGGAATGGAATGTGGAATGGAATGTGGAATGGAACGTGGAATGAAAAGTGGAATGGTATGGAATGGAAAGTCGAATGGAATGTGGAATGGAAGGTTGAATGGAAAGCCGAATGGAATGTAATGGAACGTCAAACGGAATGTGGAATGGAATGGAAAGGAATGTGGAACGGAATGTAGAATTGAGTGTGCAATGGAATGTGAAATGGAACGTGGAATGCAATGTGGAATGGAATGAGATGGAATGTGGAATGGAATGAGATGGAATGTGGAATGGAGAAGTTTAATTGACCTCGGAATCGAAAGGATTGGAATGTGGAATGGAATGTGGAATGGAATGTAATGGAACGTGGAATGGAATGTTGAATGGAATGTGGAATGCAATGGAATGGAATGGAATGTGGAATGGAACGTGGAATGATATGTGGAATGGAACGTGGTATGGAATGAGGAGTATAATCGAAAGGAATGTGGAATGGAATATGAAATGCAATGTGGAATGGAATGGAATGGACTGTGGAACGGAACGTCAATTGAAGTGAACGGAACTTGGAATTGGACGTGGAATGGAATGGAATGAAACGTGGAATGGATTGTGGAATGGAACGTGGAATGAAAAGTGGAATGGAATGGAATGGAATGTGGAATGGATGTGGAATGGAATGTGAAATGTAATGGAATGGAATGTGGAACAGAATGTGGAAAGGAATGTGGAATGGAACGGAATAAAATGTGGAATAGAATGTAGTGAGTAGTGGAATGCAATGTGGAATGGAATGGAATGGAAAGTAGAATGGAATGTGGAATGGAATGTGGAAAGGAATCTGGAATGGAACAGAATTGAATATGCAATGGAAGGTGGAATGGAAGGAGGAATGCACCGGCGAATTTAATGTGGAATGGAATGTGGAATGGACAGTTATGGAAAGTGGAATGGAATGGAATGGAATGTGGAATGGAATTTTATGGAATGCTGAACGAAATGTGGAATGGAATGTGGAATGGAATGGAATGTGGAATGGAATGGAATTTAATGGTATGGAATATGGAATGGAAGGGAATGAAATGTGCAGTGGAATCTGAAATGGAATGGAATGGAACGTGGAATGGAACGTGGAATTGAACGTGGAAGGGAACGCGGAACAGAACAGGGAATGGAACGTCGAACGAAATGTGGAATGGAATGGAATGGAATGTGGAATGGAAGGGAAGGTAATGTGTAATGGAATGTGGAATGGAATGGAATGAAATAGAATGGAATGTGGAATGGAATGGAATGGAATGTGTAATGGAAAGGAATGGAATGTGGAAAGGAATGGAATGATAAGGAATGTGAAATGGAATTGAATGGAAGGGAATGGAATGTGGAACGGAATGGAATGGATTGTGGAAGAGAATGGAATGAAACGTGGAATGCAATGTGAAATGGAATGTGAAACGAACGTGGAATGGAATGTGGCATAGAATGTGGAATGGAATGGAATGGAATGGGGAATGGAATGTGGAATGGAATGGGGAATGGGATGTGAAACGGAATGGAATGGAATGTGGAATCGAATGGAATGGAATGTTGAATGGAATAAGGAATGGAATGGAATGCAACGTGGAATGCATTGTGGAATGGAATGTGGAATGTAATGGAATAGAATGTGGAATGGAATGTGCAATGTAATGGAATGGAATTTGGAAGGGAATGTGGAACGGAATGTGGAATGGAATGTGGAAAAGAACGGAATGGAATGCGGAACTGAAAGTGGAATGGAATGTGGAAAAGAACGGAATGGAATGCGGAACTGAAAGTGGAATGGAATGTGGAATGGAACGTGGAATGGAACGTGGATAGAAATGGAGTAGAAAGTACAATGGAATGTCGGGTGGAATGGAATGGAATGTGGAATGGAAAGGGGAGTTAAATGGAATGAAATGTGGAATGGAATGGAATGGAATGTGGAATGGAATTGAATGTAGTGGAATGTCGAATGGAATGGGAAGGAAGGGAATGGAATGTGGAATGGAATGTGGAATGGAACGTGGAATGCAAAGTGGAATGGTATGGAATGGAAAGTCGAATGCATTGTGGAATTGAACGTTCAATGGAAAGCGGAATGGAATGCAATGGAACGTCAAATGGAATGTGGAATGGAATGGAAAGGAATGTGGAACGGAATGTAGAATTGAGTGCGCAATGGAATGTGAAATGGAACGTGGAATGGAATGTGGAATGGAATGGGATGGAATGTGGAATGGAAAGTTTAATGGACTGCGAAATTGAAAGGATTGGAATGTGGAATGGAATGTGGAATGGAATGGAATGGAATGTGGAATGGAATGTTGAATGGAATGTGGAATGAAATGGAATGGAATAGAATGTGGAATGGAACGTGGAATGATATGTGGAATGGAATGTGGTATGGAATGAGGAATGGAATTGAAAGGAATGTGGAATGGAATATGAAATGCAATGTGGAATGGAATGGAATAGAATGTGGAACGGAACGTGGAATTGAATGGAACGGAACTTGGAATTGGACGTGGAATGGAATGGAATGAAACGTGAAATGGAATGTGGAATGGAACGTGGAATGGAAAGTGGAATGGAATGGAATGGAATGTGGAATGGATGTGGAATGGAATGTGAAATGTAATGGAATGGAATGTGGAACGGAATGTGGAAAGGAATGTGGAATGGAACGGAATGGAATGTGGAATGGAATGTAGTGAATAGTGGAATGCAATGTGGAATGGAATGGAATGGAAAGTAGAATGGAATGTGGAATGGAATGTGGAAAGCAATGTGGAATGGAACAGAATTGAATATGCAATGGAAGATGGAATGGAAGGAGGAATGCACCGGGTAATTTAATGTGGAATGGAATGTGGAAGGGACAGTTATGGAAAGTGGAATGGAATGGAATGGAATGTGGAATGGAATTTTATGGAATGCAGAACGGAATGTGGAATGGAATGGAATGGAATGTGGAATGGAATGTGGAATGGAATGGAATGTGGAATGGAATGGAATTTAATAGTATGGAATATGGAATGGAAGGGAATGAAATGTGCAGTGGAATCTGAAATGGAATGGAATGGAACGTGGAATGGAAAGTGGAATTGAACGTGGAAGGGAACGCGGAACAGAAAGGGGAATGGAACGTCGAACGAAATGTGGAATGGAATGTAACGGAATGTGGAATGGAAGGGAAGGTAGTGTGTAATGGAATGTGGAATGGAATGGAATGAAATAGAATGGAATGTGGAATGGAATGGAATGGAATGTTTAATGGAATGGAATGGAATGTGGAAAGGAATGGAATGATAAGGAATGTGAAATGGAATTGAATGGAATGGAATGGAATACGGAACGGAATGGAATGGATTGTGGAAGAGAATGGAATGAAACGTGGAATGCAATGTGAAATGGAATGTGAAACGAACGTGGAATGGAATGTGGCATAGAATGTGGAATGGAATGGAATGGGGAATGGAATGTGGAATGGAATGGGGAATGGGATGTGAAACGGAATGGAATGGAATGTGGAATCGAATGGAATGGAATGTTGAATGGAATAAGGAATGGAATGGAATGCAACGTGGAATGCATTGTGGAATGGAATGTGGAATGTAATGGAATAGAATGTGGAATGGAATGTGCAATGTAATGGAATGGAATTTGGAATGGAATGTGGAACGGAATGTGCAATGGAATGTGGAAAAGAACGGAATGGAATGCGGAATTGAAAGTGTAATGGAATGTGGAATGGAACGTGGAATGGAACTTGGATAGGAATGGAGTAGAAAGTACAATGGAATGTCGAGTGGAATGGAATGGAATGTAGAATGGAAAGGGGAGTTGAATGGAATGAAATGTGGAATGGAATGAAATGGATTGTGGAATGGAATGCGGAATGGAAGAGAGTGGATTGTGGAACAGAGTGTTTAATTCAATGTGGAATGCAATGTGGAATGGAACGTGGAAATAAAAGTGGAATGGAAAGTGTAATGGAACGTGAAATACAATGTGGAATGGAATAGAATGGAGTGTGGAATGGAATAGAAAGGAATGGGATGGAATGTGGAATGGAATGGAATAGAAATTGTAATGGAAAGTGGAATGGAATGTGGAATGGATTGTGGAAAGTAATGGAATTGAATGTGGAATGGAATGTGGAATGGAATGGAATGAAACGTGGAATGGAATGTGAAATGCAATGTGGAATGGAAAGTGGAATGGATCATGGAATGGAATGGAATGGAACATGGAATGGAAAGTGGAATGGACTGTGGAATGCAACGTGGAATTCAATGTGGAATGGCAAGTGGAACGGAAAGTTATGAAATGCGGAATGGAATGGAATGGAATGTGGAATGGAATTTAATGGAATGCAGAATGGAATGTGGAATGGAACGGAATGGAATGTGGAATGGAATGGAAAGGAATGTGGAATGGAAAATGGAAAGGAATGCGGAATGGAACGGAATGAAATGTGGAATGGAATGTGGAACGGAATGTGGAATGGAATGCGGGATGGAATGCAATGGAATGTGGAATGGTATGGAATGGAATTGTAAGTTGAATAGGATGCAATGGAATGGAATGTGGAATTGAATGGAATGGAATGTGAAATGGAACGGATTGGAGTGTGGAATGGAATGGAATGCAACGGAATGGAATGCGAAATGGAATGTGGAATGGAATGTGAAATGTCATGGAATGGAATGTGGAATGGAATGTGGAAAGGAATGTGGAATAGAATGGAATGGAATGTGAAATGAAATTTAGTGGGTTGTGGAATTGAATGTGGAAAGGAATGTGGAATAGAATGGAATGGAATGTGAAATGAAATTTAGTGTGTTGTGGAATGCAAGGAGGAATGGAATGTGGAATGCAATGGAATGGAATGTGGAATGGAAGGAGGAATGGAATGTGGAATGCAATGGAATGGAATGTGGAATGGAACGAGGAATGGGATGTGGAATGTAATGTGGAATTGACGGAATGGTACGTGGAATGGAATGTGGAATGGAAAGTAGCATGGAACGTGAAATGGAATGGAATTGACTGTGGAATTGAAGGTGGAATGAAACTAAATGGGACATGGAATGGAACGTGTACTGGAGCGTGGATTGGAAAGGAATGTAATGTTAAATGGAATGTGAAATGGAAAGTGGAAAGGAATGGAATGAAATTTGGAATGGAATGTGTAATGGAATGTGAAATGGAATGTGGAATGGAATGGAATGGAATGGAATGTGGAATGGAATGGGATGGACTGTGGATTGGAAAGTGGAACGGAGTGTGGAATGGAATGTGGAATGAATGCGGAATAGAACGGAATGGAATGTGAAATGGAAAGTGAAATGCAATGGAATGGAATGTGGAAAGGAATGGATTGGAATGTGGAATGGAATGGAATGGAAAGTGGACAGGAATGTAGAACGGAATGTGGAATGGAATGTGGAATGGAAAGTGGAAAGGAATGTGCAATGGAACAGAATGGAATGTGAAATGCAATGAAATGGAATATGTATTGGAACGTGGAATGGAATGGAATGGGATGTGAAATGGAAAGTGGAAAGGAATGTGGAATGGTACGGAATGGAATGTGGAATGGAAGGTGGAATGGAATGGAATGTGAAATGGAAAGTGGAATGGAATGGAATGGAAAGTGGACAGGAATGTGGAACGGAATGTGGAACGGAATGTGGAATGGAATGTGGAAAGGAATGTGCAATGGAACAGAATGTAATGTGAAATGCAATGAAATGGAATATGTATTGGAATGTGGAATG
This sequence comes from Pongo abelii, assembly GCF_028885655.2. Lineage (NCBI taxonomy): Eukaryota > Metazoa > Chordata > Mammalia > Primates > Hominidae > Pongo > Pongo abelii. Next base: position 12,562,546 of record NC_071996.2, read on the forward strand.
GAAAGGAATGGGATGTAAAATGGAAAGTGGAAAGGAATGTGGAATGGTACGGAATGGAATGTGAAATGGAAGGTGGAATGGAGTGTGGATTGGAATGTGGAATGGAATGTGGAATGCAATGCAGTAAGGAAGGTGGAAAGGAATGTGGAATGCAACGGAATGGAATGTGGAATGTAATGCGGATTGGAGTGTGGAAAGGAATGTCGAATTGAATGGAATGAAATGTGGAATGAAGTGTGGAATGGAATGTGGAATGGAAAGTGGAATGGAATGTGGAATGGAGTGTGGAAGGGAATGTGTATTGGAACGGAATGCAATGTGAAATGGAGTGTGGAATGGAATGTGTAATGGAATATCTAGTGAAATGCAATGGAATGTGGAACTGAACATGTAATGGAATGGAATGGTATGTGGAATGGAATGTGGAATGGAATGTGGAATGGATTGTGGAATGGAATGTGGAATGGAATGGAATGCAATGTTGAATGGAATGGAGAGGAATGTGCAAAGGAGTATGGAATGGAAAGTGGAATGCAATGTGGAATGGAACGCAATGGAATATGGAATGGAATGTGGAATGGAAAGTGGAATGAAAAGCGGAATGGTATGGAATGGAAAGTGGAATGGAATGTGGAATGCAGCGTTGAATGGAAAGTGGAATAGAATAGAATGGAACGTGGAATGGAATGGAAAGGAAAGTGGAATGGAATGTAGAATGGAGTGTGGAATGGAATGGAATGGTATGGAATGTGAAATCGAAGGTGGCATGGAATGTGAAATGGAACGTGGAATGCAATGTGGAATGGAATGAGATGGAACGTGGAATGGAATGTGGAATGGAATATGCAAGGAAATGGAATACAATGTGCAAAGGAATGTGGAATGGAATGTGGAAGGGAATGCAATGGTATGTCAAATGTAATGTGTAATGGAATGTGAAATGAAATATGGAAAGGAATGTGGAATGGAAAGGAATGGAACGTGGAATGTAATGGAAAGAAACGTGGAATGGAATGTGGAATGAAAAATGGAATGGAATGTGGAATGGAATGGAATGGAATGTGGAATAGAATGTTGAATGGAATGTGGAATGGATTGGAAGGGAATGTGGAATGGAATGGAATGGAATGTGGAATGGAAAGTGGAACGGATTGTGGAATGGAATGTGGAATGGAATGTGGAATGAATGCGGAATAGAACGGAATGGAATGTGAAACGGAAAGTGGAATAGAATGGAATGGAATGTCTAATGGAATGGATTGGAATGTGGAATGGAATGGAATGGAATGTGGACAGGAATGTGGAATGGAATGCGGAACGGAACGTGGAATGGAATGTGGAAAGGAATGTGCAATGGAACAGAATGGAATGTGAAATGCAATGAAATTGAATATGTATTGGAATGTGGAATGGAACGGAATAGGATGTGAAATGGAAAGTGGAAAGGAATGTGGAATGGTACGGAATGGAATGTGGAATGGAAGGTGGAATGGAGTGTGGATTGGAATGTGGAATGGAATGTGGAATGCAATGCGGTAAGGAAGGTGGAAAGGAATGTGGAATGCAACGGAATGGAATGTGGAATGGAATGCAGATTGCAGTGTGGAATGGAATGTGGAATTGAACGGAATGGAATGTGGAATGGAGTGTGGAGTGGAATGTGGAATGGAACGGAAAGGAATGTGGAATGGAATGTGGAATGGAATGTGGAATGGAATGTGGAATGGAGTGTCGAAGGGAATGTGTAATGGAATGGAATCCAATGTGAAATGGAATGTGGAATGGAATTTGTAATGGAATGTCAAGCGAAATGCAATGGAATGTGGAATTGAACGTGGAATGGAATGGAATGTTATGTTGAATGGAATGTGGGATGGAATGTGGAATGGATTGTGGAAGGGAATGCGGAATGGAATGGAAAAGAATGTCCAAAAAAAATGGAATGGAATGTGCAATGGAATGTGGAATGGAACACAATGGAATGTGGAAAGGAATGTGAAATGGAACGTGGAACGGCATGAAAAGGAACGTGGAATGGAATGCAATGGAAAGTGGAATGGAATGGAATGGAACTGGGATTGGAACATGGAATGAAATGTGGAATGGAATGTGGAATGGAATGGAGAGGAATGTGCAGAAGAATATGCAATGGAAAGTGGGATGCAATGTGGAATGGAACGCAATGGAATACGGAATGGAATGTGGAATGGAAAGTGGAATGAAAAGTGGAATGAAAAGTGGAATGGTATGGAATGGAAAGTGTAATGGAATGTGGAATGCAACGTTGAATGGAAAGCTGAATAGAATGGAATGGATCATGGAAAGGAATGTGGAATGGAATGGAAGGGAATGTGGAATGGAATGTAGAATGCAGTGTGCAATGGAATGGAATGGTAAGGAATGTGAAATGGAATGTGGAATGGAATGTGTAATGGAAAGTGTAATGCAATGTGGAATGGAATGAGATGGAACGTGGAATGGAATGTGGAATGGAAAGGAATGGAATGTGAAATGGAATATGCAAAGGAATGGAATAGAATGTGCAAAGGAATATGGAATGGAATGGGAAAGCGAATGCCATGGTATGTCAAATGGAATGTAGAATGGAATGTGAAATGAAATATGGAAAGGAATGCCGAATGGAATCGAATGGAACGTGGAAAGTAATGGAAAGTAACGAGGAATGGAACGCGGAATGGAACATGGAAAGGAATGTGGAATGGAATGGAATGGAATGTGGAATGGAATGTTGAATAGAATGTGGAATGGAATGAAATGGAATGAGATGTGGAATGGATTGTGATATGGAACCCGGAATGGAACGTGCAATAGAATGGAATGAACCATGCAATGGAACGTGGAATGGAAGGTGGAATGGAATGAGGAATGGAATCGAAAGGAATGTGCAATGGAATGTGGAACGGAACGTGAAATGCAATGTGGAATGGAATGGAATGTAAGTGGAACGGAACGTGGAATGGAACATGGAATGGAATGGAATGAAACGTGGAATCGAACGTGGAATGGAAAGTGGAAAGCAATGGAAAGGTAAGTGGAATGGAATGTGGAATGGAATGAGGACAGGAATGTGAAATGTAATGGAAAGGTAAGTGGAATGGAATGTGGAAAGGAATGGGGAATGCAATGGGATGGAATGTGGAATGGAATTTAGTGGGTTGTGGAATGCAATGTGGAATGGAATGGAATGGCTAGCGGAATTTATTGTGGAAAGGAATGTGGAAAGGAATATGGAATGGAACGGAATGGAATGTGCAACGGAATGTGGAATATAGTGTGGAATGGAATGTGGCATTGAATGGAGTGTAATGTGAAATGGAATGTGGAATGGAGTGTGGAATGGAATGTGGAATGGACGGAATGGAAGGTGAAATGGGATATGGAAGGTGAAATGGAGTGGAATTGACTGTGGAATTGAACGTGGAATGAAATGGACTGGGACGTGGAATGGAACGTGGAATGGAAAGGAATGGAATGTTAAATGGAAGGCGGAATGGAATGTGGAAAGGAATGGAATGGAATGTGTAATGCAACGTGGAATGACACAGTATGGAATGCAATGTGCACTGGAATGGAATGGAATATGGAATGGAATGGAATGAAATCTGGAATGGAATGTGGAATGGAATGTGGAATGGAATGTGGAATTGAACGTGGAATGAATGTGGAATGGAACGGAATGGAATGTGAAATGGAATGTGGAATGGAATGGAAAGGATTGTGAAATGGAATGGAATGGAATGGGGAATTGAAGGGAATGGAATGTGAATGGAATGTGAATGGAATGGTATGGAATGGAATGTGAAATCGAAAGTGGAAAGGAATGGAATGGAATGGGGAATTGAAGGGAATGGAATGTGAAATGGAATGTGGAATGCAATACGAAATAGAATGTGGAGTGGAATGGAATGCAGTGTGGAATGGAATGGAATGGAATGTGGAATGCAATGCGGAACGGAATGTGGAATGGAATGTCGAATGGAATGTGGAATGGAACAGAATGGAATGTGAAATGGAATCTGGAATGGAATGGAATGGAATGTGGAATGGAAGGTGGAACGCAATGTGGAATGGAATGTGGAATGGAAGGTGGAACGCAATGTGGAATGGAATGTGGAAAGGAATGTGGAAATGAATCTGGAATGAAATGTAATGGAATGTGAAATTGAATGCAATGCAATGTGGAATGGAATGGAATGGAAAGTGGATTGGAATGGAATGGAATGTGGAATGGAATTGAATGGAATCTTGAACGGAATGTGGAATGGAATGGAATGTGTGTGGAATTCAATGGAATGTGGAATGGAATATGCAATGGAATCGAATGGAATGGAATAGAAGGTGGAATGGAATGCAACGGAAAGTGGAATGGAAAGGAATAGAATGTGGGACGGAATGAAAGGGAATGCGGAATTCAATGGACCGGACCGTGGAATGGAAGATGGAATGGAACATGGAACGGAACTTAGAATGTTATGGAATGGAACATGGAATGGAACATAGAATGGAAAGTAGAATGGAATGGAATGGAATGGAAAGTAATGGAATGGAATTGAATGGAATGTGGAGCGGAATGGAATGGAATGCTGAGTGGAATGGAATGGAATGTGGAATGGAATTTGGAATTGAATGGAAAGGAATGGAATGGAAAGGAATGTGGACTGGAATTGAATGGAGAATGGAATGGAATGCAATGTGGAATGGAATGGAAAGGAATTTGGAATGGATTGGAATGGAATGCGGAATGGAAAGGAATGGAAAGTGAATGGAATGTGGAATGGAATGGAATGTGGATTGGAATGGAATGGAATGTACAATGGAATGGAATAGAATGCGGAATGGAATGGAAAGGAAAGTGGAAAGGAATGCAATGGAAGGTTGAATCGAATGTGGAATGGATCGGAATTGAATGTGGAAGGCAATGTGGAATGGAATTAAATGGAATGTGGAATGGAGTTGGAATGGATTGAAATGGAATGGAAAGTAATGTGGCATGGACTGTGCAATGGTTTGGAATGGAAAGGGGAATGGAGTGAGAAATGGAATGGAACTTGGAATGGAATGGAATTGAAAGAGGAATGGAATGGAATAGAATGCAATGTGGAATAGACTGGAAAGGAATGGAATGGAATGGAATGGATTGCGGAATGGAATGGAATGGAATGCTAGGTGGAATGGATTGGAAGAGAATGGAATGGAATGGAATGCGGAATGCAATGGAATAGAATGTGGAATGGAATGGAATGGAATGTGAAATGAAATTGAATGGAATGAAATGGAAAGTGGAATTGAATGGAATGTGGAATGAAATGTGGAATGGAATGTGGAATGAAAAGGAATGGAAAGTGGAATGGAATGGAATGGAACTTGGAATGGAATGGAATGGAATGGAACTGATTATGGAATCGAATGTAATGTCGAATGGAATGGAATGCAATTTGGAATGGAATGGAATGGAATGGAATGTGGAATGGAGCGGAATGGAATGTGGAATGGAATGGAATGTGGAATGGAGCGGAATGGAATGTGGAATGGAATGGAATGGAATACGGAATTTAATGGAATGGAATGTGGAATGGATTTGGTGGGAATGTGAAATGGAATGGAATGAAATATGGAATGGAATGTGGGATGCATTGGAAATGCAAGGGGGATGCAATGTGGAATCGAATGGAATGGAGTGGAATGGAAAGTGGAATGGAATGGAACGGAAAGTGGAATGAAATGTGGAGTGGAATGGAATGCAATGGAATGCAGAATGGAGTGGAATGGAATATAGAATGGAATGGAATGGAATGTGGAATGGAATGGAATGTAAGGTGGAATGGAATGTGGAATGGAATGGAATGGGATGTGGAAACGAACGTGGAATAGAACATGGAATGGAACCTGCAAAGGAATACGTAATGGAATGGAATGGAATACGGAATTGAATGGAATGGAATGTGCACCGGAATGGAATGGAATGGAAGGTGGAATGAAATTGAATACCAAGTATAATGGAATGTGGAATGGATTGGAATGGAAATACAAAGTATAATGAAATTCGGATTGGAAACGAATGTCGATTGGAACGTGGAATGGAATGGATTGGAATGCAATGTGGAATGGAATTGAATGGACTGTGGAATGAAATGGAACAGAATGTGGAATGGAATGGAATGGAACGGAATGCAATGTGAAAAAGAAAGGAATGGAATGCAACGTGGAGTTGAAAGGAATATAATGTGGAATTGAATGGAATTGAATTTGGAATGGAATGTGGAAAGGAATTGAATGGAATGCAACGTGGAATTGAATGGAATATACTGTGAAATCGAATGGAATTGAATTTGGAAAGGAATGGAATGGAACGTGGAATGGAAAGTGAAATGGAATGGAATGGAATGTGGAATGGAATGTGGAATGGAAAGGAATGGAAATTGGAATGCAATGTGGAATGGAGTGGAATGGAATATGGAAAGGAATGTAATGGAATGGGGAACGGAATGGAATGGAATGTGGAATGGAATGGAATATGGAATGGAATGAAATGGAATGGAATGTGGAATGGAATGGAATGTGAAATGGAATGTGGAATGGAAAGGAATATAAAGAAATCTGGAATGGAATTGAATGAAATGTGCAACGGAATGGTATGGAATGGAATGGAATGTGGAATGGATTGGAATGGAATGTGGAAAGGAACAGAAGGGAATATGGAATGGAATGGAATGGAATGCGGAATTGAATAGAATGGAATGTGGATTTTAATGTGGAAAGGAATGGAATGGAATATGGAACGTAATGAAATGGAATAAGGAATGAAATGAAATGGAATGTGGAATTGAATGGAATGGAATGTGGAATGGAATGGGGAATGGAATGGAATGGAATGGAATGTGGAACGGAATGGAATGGAATGTGCAATGGAATGTTGAATGGAATGGAATGGAATGATTGATGGAATGTGGAATTGAATGGATCGTGGTAGGGAATGTGGACTGGAATGCAATGGAATGTGGAATGGAATCAAAAGGGATGTGGAATGGAATATGGAATGGATAGTGGAATGGAATGGAATGGATTGCGGAATGGAATGTGGAATGGAATGGAAATGAATATGGAATGGAATGTGTAATGGAATGGAATAGAACCCAATTTGGAATGGAATGGCATAAACTGGAATGTGGAATGGAATCGAATGGATTGTAGAATGGAATGGAATGGAATGGAATGCAATGCAATGTGTAAAGGAATGGAATGGAATGCAAAGTGGAATTGAATGGAGTGGAATGTGGAATGGAATGGAATGCAGTGTGGAATTGAATGGAATGGAAAGTGGAATGGAATGTGCAATGGAGTGGAATGGAATGGAAAGGAATGTGGAATGGAATGGATTGGAATATGGAATGGAATTGAATGAAATGGAATGTGGAATGAAGTGCAAATGAATGTGGAATGGAATGGAATGGAAAGTGGAATGGAATGGAATGGAATTCAATGTGGAATGGAATGGAATGCAAAGTTGAATGCAATGGAATGGAATGTGGAATGGAATGGAATTTAATGTGGAGTGGAATGGACTGGAATGTGGAAAAGAATGTGGAATTGAATTGAATGGAATGGAATGGAATGTGGAATGGAATGGAATGGAATGTGGAATGGAATGGAATTGAATGTGGAATGGAATCGAATTGAATAGAATGAAATGTGTAATGGAAGACAATGGAATGTGCAATGGAATGTGAAATGGAATGTAAGGGAATGTGGATTGGAATGTGGAATGGAATGGAATGAAATGTGGAAAGGAATGTAGAATGGTATGGAAATGAATGTGGAATGGAATGTGGAATGGAGTGGAATGGAATGTGTAATGGAATGGAATGGAATGCAATTTGGAACGGAATGTAATGGAATGTGGAATGGAATCGAATGGGATGTGGAATGAAGTGGAATGGAATGCAATGTGGAATGTAATGGAATACTACGCAATGTGGAATGGAATGGAATGCAATGTGGAATGGAAAGCAATGGAATGTGGAATGGAATGGAAAGGTATGTGGAATGGAATGTGGTATGCAATGGAATACAATGGAAAAGAATGTGGAATGGAATGGAATGGAATGGAATTTAAATGGAATGTGGAATGTCATGGTTTTCAGTCTGGAATGGATTGGAATGGAATGTGGAATGGAATGGAATCGAATGGAATTTAATCTGCAATGGAATAAAATACAAAGTTGCATGGAATGGAATGGAATGTGGAATGGAATGGAATAGAATGAAATGTGGAATGGAATGGAATGGAATGGAATGCAATTTGGAATGGAATAGAATGGAAAGTGGAATGCAATGCATTGGAACGTGGAATGTAACGGAATGGAAAGTGGAATAGAATGGAATGGAAAATGGAATGGAATTTGGAATGGAATGCAATGGAATGAAAAGGAATGTGGAATAGAATGGAATATAATGTGGAATGGAGAGAAATGGAATGAGGAGTGGAATGGAATGGAATATGGTAAGTAACGGAATGGAGCAGAATGTGGAATTGAATGGAATTGAAAGTGGAATGGAATGTAATGGAATGTGGTGTGGAATATAATGGAATGTGGAATGGAATTTGATATGAATATAAAGGAATGGAATGGAATGAGGAACGTAATGGAAAGTGGAATGGAATGCAAAATGGAATGGAATGGAACGTGGAACAGAGTGGAAAGTGGAACGGAAAGGAATGGAATGTGGATTGGAATGGAATGCAATTTGGAATGGAATGGAATGGAAAGGAATGGAATGTGAAATGGAATGTTTAATAGAATGTGAAATGAATCTAGAATGGAATGTGGAATTGAATGAAATGGAACGTGGAATGGAATGGAATGAAACGTGGAATGGAATGAAATGGGATGTGTAATGGATGGTGGGATGGTATGTGGAATGGAATGTGCAATGGAATGCGAAATGGAACGTGGAATGGAATGGAATTGAAAGTGTAATGGAATTTGGAATAGGTCGTGGAAAGGAAAGTGGAACGGAATGGACTGTGGAATTGAATGTGCCATGGAACTGAATGGAATGTGTAATGGAATGGAATGAAATGTGGAATGGAAAGGAATGGAAGGTGGAAAGGAATGCAATGGTAAGGAATGTAGAATAGAATTAAATGGAATGGAATGGAATGTGGAATGAAATGGAATGGATTGTGGAATGCAATGGAATAGAATGTGGAATGGAATGGTATGGAAAGGAATTTGGAAAGGATGGGAATGGAATGCAATGGAATGGGGAATGGAATGGAATGGAATGGAAGGGAATGGAATGGGGAATCCAATGGAATGGAATGTGGCATGGAAAGCAATGGAATGTGGAACGGAATGGAATGGAATGTGAAATGGAATGGAAAGGAATTTGGAATGGAATGGAATTGAATGGAATAGAATGGAATTTGGAATGGAATGGAATGGAATGGATAGGAAAGTAATGGAATGGAATGCAATGCGGAATGGAATGGAATGGAATGCCGAATGGAATGCAATGGAAAGGAATGGAATGTGTAATTGAATGGAATGGAAAGTGGAATGAATTGGAAAGGAATGTGGAGTGAAATGGAATGGAACGTGGCATGGAATGTGGAATGGAATTCGGAATTAACGGAATGGAATGGAATGTGCAATTGACTAGAATGGAATGTGGAATGCAATGGAATGGAATGTGGAATGGAAAGGAATGGCACGTGGAATAGAATGTGGAAAGGAATGTGGAAAGTAATGGAACGGAATGTGGAATGGAAAGGAACATAGAACGGAAAGGAATAGAATGTGCAATTGAATGGAATGGAATGAGGAACGGAATGGAAAGTGGAATGGAAAGGAATGGAATGTGGATTGGAATGCGATGGAATGTGAAATGGAATGGAATGGAATGGAATGTGTAACGGAAGGTGGACTGGAATGTGAAATGGAATATAGAATGGAATGTGGAATTGAATGAAATGGACCATGGAATGGATTGGAATGGAACGTGGAATGGAATGAAATGGGACGTGGAATGGAAGGTGGAATGGAATGTGGAATGGAATGTACAAAGTAATGCGGAATGGAACGTGGTATGGAATGGAATGGAACGTGGAATGGATTGTGGAATGGAATGGAATGGAATCTGTAATGGAATGTGGAATTAGTTGTGGAATGGAATGTGGAATGGAATGGAATGGAATGCGGAATTTAATGTGGAATGGAATGCAATGGAATGTGGAATGGAAAGTGAAATGGGATATAATGGAATGTGGAATGGATTGTGGATTGGAGTAGAGTGGAATGTGGAATGGAATGGAATGGAAAGTGGAATGGAATGTGGACAGGAATGCAATGGAACTTGGAAAGGAATGTGGAATGGAATGGAATGTGGAATGGGATGTGAAATCAAAGGTGGAATGGAATGGAGTGGAACGTGGAATGTAATGTGGAATGGAAAGTGGAATGGAAATTGGAAGATAATGGAATGGTATGGAATGTGGAGTGCAACGTGGAATGGAAAATGGAATGCAATGTAATGGAATGTGGAGTGGAATGTGGAATGGAATGGAATGTGGAATGGAATGTGGAATGGAATGTGGAATGAAATGGAATGGAATGTGGAATGAAATGTGGAATAGAATGTGGAATGAAATATGGAATGGAATGGAATGGAATTTGGAATGGAACGTGGAATGGAACTTGGAATGGAACGTGGAAAGGAACGTGGAATGGAATGTGGAATGGGACATGGAATGGAATGTGGAATGGAATCTGGAATGGAATGGAAGATGGAAAGGAACGTGGAATGGAATGGAATGCAACGTGGAATGGAAACGGGAATACAATGCGGAATGGAACTTGGAATGGAACGTGGAAAGAAATGGAATGGAGCGTGGAATGGAATGGAATGGAACGTGGAATGGAATGCGGTATGGAATTTGAACGGAACGTTAAATGAAATGTGGAATGGAAAGTGGAATGGAAAGGAAAGGAATGTGTAATGTAATCGAATGGAATTTGGAATGGAATGGAAAGGAATGGAATGTGGAATGGAATGGATTGGGATGGTACGGGATGTGGAATGGAATGGAATGGAACGTGAAATGGAACGTGGAATGGAAAGTGCAATGGAATGTTTAAAGGAATGTGGAATGCAATGTGGAATGGATTGGAATGGAATGTGGAATGGAATGGAAAGGAATGGAATGTGGAAGGGAAAGGAATGGAATGTGGAATGGAATGGAATGGGATGGAATGTAGAATAGAATTAAATGGAATGGAATGGAATGTGGAATGAAATGGAATGGATTGTAGAATGGAATGGAATGGAATGTGGAATGAAATGGAATGGATTGTAGAATGGAATGGAATGGAATGTGGAATGGAATGGAATTGAATGTGGAATGGAATGGAACGTGGAATGGAATGGAATGTAAAGTGGAATGAAACGTAATGTGGAATGGAACGTTGAATGAAACGTGAAATGGAACGTGAAATGGAACGTGGAATGGAATGTGGAATGGAACGTGGAATGGAATAAAATGGAATGTACAATGGAATGGAATGCAATGGAAGGAAATGCAGAATGGAATTGAAAGAATGTGGAATGGAAAGGAATGGAATGTGGAATGGAAAGTAGAATGGAATGGAATGGAATTTAACGTGGAATTGAAGATGCAATGGAATGGAATGGAATGTGGGATGGAATGAGGAACGGAATGTGGAATGGATTGTGGAATGGAATGGAATGGAATGTGGAATGGAATGGAATGGAATTGAACGTCGAATGGAAGGTGGAATTGAATGGAATGGAATGTGGAATAGAATGTGAAATGGAATGGAATGGAATGTGGAATTGAATGGAATGGAATGTGGAATGGAATGGAATGAAATTTGGAATTGAATGGAATGGAATATGGAATGTAATTGATTTGAATATGGAATGGACTGGAATGGAATTGAATGGAATGTGGAATGGAAGGGAATGGAATGGAATGGAATGGAATGGAATGGAATGGAATGTGGAAAGGAATGCTGGAATGGAATGGAATGGTATGGAATGTCGAATGCAATGGAATGGAATATAATGTGGAATTGAAGTTGAAGTGGAAGGGAAAGGAATGTGGAAAGGAACGTGGAAAGGAGTGGACTGGAATGTGGAATTGAAGGTGGAATGGAATGGAATGGAGCGTGGAATGGAATGGAATGGAACGTGGAATGCAATGGAATGGAACGTTGAATGGAATGTGGAATGGAACGTGGAATGGAACATTGCGATGGAATGGAACGGAATGTGGAATGGAACGTGGAATAGAGTGAGGAAGGAAATGGAATGGATTGTGGAATGGAATGTGCAATGGAAAGGAATGGTATGTGGAATGGAATGGAGAATAGAATGTGGAATAGAATGGAATGGAATGTGGAATGGAAAGTGGATTCGAATGGAATGGAATGTGGAAAGGAATGCAGTGGAATGTGGAATCGAATGTGGACTGGAATAGCAATGGGATGTGGCAAGGAATATGGACTGAAATGGAATGTAATGTGTAAGAGAATGTGGAATGGAAAGTGGAATGGAATATGGAATGGAATGGAATATAATGTGGAGTGGAATGTGGAAAGGAATGCAATGTGGAATGGAACGTGGAAAGAAAAGTGGAATGGAAAGTGGAATGGAAAGTGCAATACAATGTGGAATGGAATAGAATGGATTGTGGGATTGAATGGAATGGAATGGAATGGAATGGAATGGAATGTGGAATGGAAAGTGGAATGAAATGTGAAATGGAAGGTGGAATGGATTGTTGAAAAGGAATGGTATTGAATGTGGAATGGAATGTGTAATGGAATGGAATAAGACGTGGAATGGAATGTGAAGTGGAATGTGGAATGGAACGTGGAATGGAATGTGGAATGCAATGTGGAATGGAACGTGGAATGGAACGTGGAACGGAAAGGAATGAAACGTGGAATGGAACGTGGAACGGAAAGGAATGGAACGTGGAATGGAACGTGGAATGGAATGTGGAATGCAACGTGGAATTGAACGTGGAATGGAATGTGGAACAGAAAGTTATGGAATTTGGAATGTAGTGGAATGGAATGTGGAATGGAATTTAATGGAATGCAGAATGGAATGTGGAATGGAACGGAATGGAATGTGGAATGGAATGGAAAGGAATGTGGAATGGAATGGGAAGGAATGTGGAATGGAATATGGAAAGGAATGCGGAATGGTACGGAATGGAATGTGGAATGAAATCTGTAATGGAGTGTGGAACGGATTGTGGAAAGGAACGGAATGGAATGTGGAACGGAATGTGGAATGTAATGTGGAATGGAATTGAATGGAATTGTAAATGGAATGGAATGGAATGGAATGGAATGTGGAATGGAATGGAATGGAATGTGGAATGGAATGGAATGGAAGAGTGTGGAATGGAATGGAATGGAACAGAATGGAATGGAATGGAACGGAATGGAATGTGGAATGAAATGTGGAAAGGAATGAAAAGGAATGTGCAAAGGAATAAGGAATGGAATGTGGAATGGAACGCAATGGAATGTGGAATGGAATGTGGAATGGAATTTGGAATGGAAAGTGGAATCGAATGGAATTGATAGTGGAATGGAAGGTGGAATGGAAAGTGGAATGGAATGGAATGGAACGTGGAATAGAATGTGTAATGGAATTTAAAAGAATGTGGAATGGTATGTAGAATGAAATGTGGAATGGAATGGAAAGGAATATGAAATGGAATGTGGAATGGAATGTGAAATGGAACGTGGAATGGAATGTGGAATGGAATGAAATGGATCGTGAAACGGAAACTGGATTGGAATGTGGAATGTAGTGGAATGGAATGTGGAATGGAATGTTGAATGGATGGGAATGGAATGTGGAATGGAATGTGTAATGGAATGGAATGGAATGTGCAAAGGAATGTGGAATGGACTGTGGAAGGAAATGCAATGGTACGTCAAAAGGAATGTGGATTGTATTGCGAAATGGAAGGTGGAAAGAAATGTCGAACGGAATGGAATGGAACGTGGAATGGATCGTGGAGGGGAACGTGGAAAGGAACGTGTAATGGAATGGAATGGAATATGGCATGGAATGTGGAATGAATGTGGAATGGAATGGAAGGGAATGGAATTGAATCTGGAATGGAATGTGGAGAGGAACGTGGAATGGATTGTGGAATGGAATGGAATAGAACGCGGAATGAAACATGGAATGGTACGTGAAATGGAACGTGGAATGGAATGAGGAATGGAATGGATAGGGATGTGGAATGGAATGTGGAATTGAATGTGAAATGCAACGTGGAATGCAAAGGAATGGAATGCAAAATGGAACGTGGAATTTAGTGGAATGGAAAGTGGAATGGAAGGTGGAATGGAATGGAAAGGAACGTAGAATAGAATGTGGAATGGAATGGAATGGAATGTGCAACGGAATGTGGAATGGAATGAGGAATGGAATGTGAAATGTCATGGAACGGAATGTGGAATGCAATGTGGAAAGGAATGTGGAATGGAATGGAATGGAATGTGGAATGGAACTTGGAAAGGAATGTGGAATGGAATGTGGAATGCAACGGAATGGAATTTGGAATGGAATGAGGAATGGAGTGTAGAATGGAATGTGGAATGGACGGAATGGAATGTGGAATTGAATGTGGAATGGAATGTAGCACGGAACGCTAAATGGAATGGAATTGACTGTGGAATTGAACGTGGAATGAAATGGAATGGGAGGTGGAATGGAACGTGGATTGGAAAGTGGAATGGAAAGGAATGGAACGTTAAATGGAATGTCTAATGGAATGTGGAAAGGAATGGAATGGAATGTGGATTAGAATGTGGAATGGAATGTGAAATGGAATGTGGAATGGAAAGGAATGGAATGTGAAAGGGAATGTGGAATGGAATGGAACGGAATGTTGAAAGGAATGGAATGGAATGTGGAAAGGAATGTGGAAAAGAGTGTGGAATGGAATGTGGAATGGAATGTGGAATGAATGTGGAATGGAACGGAATGCAATGTGAAATGGAAAGTGGAATGGAATGGAATGGAATGTGGAATGGAATGGACTGGAATATGGAATGGAATGGATTGGAATTTGGAATGGAATGTGGAACGGAATGTGGAACGGAATGTGGAACGGAATGCGGAATGGAATGTGGAAAGGAATGTGCAATGGAACGGAATGGAATGTGAAATTCAATGGAATGGAATGTGTTTTGGAATGTGGAATGGAATGGAATGGAATATGAAATGGAAAGTGGAAAGGAATGTGGAAATGTAAGGAATGGAATGTGGAATGGAAGGTGGAATGGAGTGTGGATTAGAATGTGGAATGGAATGTGGAATGCAGTGCGGTAAGGAAGGTGGAAAGGAATGTGGAATGGAAATGAATTGAATGTGGAATGGAATGTGGAATGGGGTGTGGAATGGAATGTGGAATGGAACGGAATGGAATGTGGAATGGAGTGTGAAATGGAATGTGGAATGGAACTGAATGGAATGTGGAATGGAATGTGGAATGGAGTGTGGAATGGAATGTGTAATGGAACGGAATGTGTAATGGAATGTCAAATGAAATGCAACGGAATGTGGAATTGAACGTGGAATGGAATGGAATGGAAAGTGGAATGGTATGTGGGATGCAATGTGGACTGGATTGTGGAATGGAATGTGGAATGGAATATGGAATGGAACGCAATGGAATGTGGAAAGGAATGTGGAATGGAACGAGGAACGGCATGAAATTGAATGTGGAATGGAATGGAATGGAACGTGGAATGGAATGGAATGGAACGTGGAATGGAACGTGGAATGGAATGTGGAATGTAATGTGGAATGGAATGGAATGGAATGTGGAATGGAATGTGCAATGGAATGGAAAGAAATGTGCAAAGGAATATGGAATGGAAAGTGTAATACAATGTGGAATGGAACGCAATGGAATGTGGAATGCAATGTGGAATGGAACGTGGAATTAAAAGTTGAATGGTACGGAATGGAAACTGGAATGGAATGTGGAATGGAACGTTGAATGGAACGTGGAATGGAATGGAATGGAATGTGGAATGGAATGTGGAATGGAATGGAAAGGAATGTGGAGTGGAATGTAGAATGGAGTGTGCAATGGGATGGAATGGAATAGAATGTGAAATGGAATGTGAAATGGAATGTGAAACGGAACGTGGAATGGAATGTGGAATGGAATGAGATGGAACGTGGAATGGAACATGGAATGGAATGTGGAATCGAATGGAATGGAATATGGAATGGAATGTGGAATGGAATGGAATGGAATGTGAAATCCATTCCATTCCACATTTCATTCCATTTCATTCCAAGCTCCATTCCACATACCAGTCCACTTTCTATTCCACATTCCATTCCATTCCATTCTTTCCACATTCCATTCCACATTCCTTTCCATTCCGTTCCACATTCCATTCTACATTCCATTCCACATTCCATTCCATTCCATTCCACTTTCCTTTCCTCATTCCATTCCACATTCCATTTCACATTCCATTCCATTCCATTCTACAATCCATTCCATTCCATTCCACATTCCATTCCACATTCCATTTATGGTTGCATTCCATTCCAGTCCACATTCCATTCCACAACCCGTAGCATTCCATTCAGGATTCCATTCCAGTCCAATCCACTTTCCATTCCACATTTCATTCCATTCCATTCCAAGCTCCATTCCACATACCAGTCCACTTTCTATTCCACATTCCATTCCATTCCATTCTTTCCACTTTCCATTCCACATTTCATTCCATTCCATTCCAAGCTCCATTCCACATACCAGTCCACTTTCTATTCCACATTCCATTCCATTCCATTCTTTCCACATTCCATTCCACGTTCCTTTCCATTCCATTCCACATTCCATTCTACGTTCCATTCCACATTCCATTCCATTCCATTCCACTTTCCTTTCCTCATTCCATTCCACATTCCATTTCACATTCCATTCCATTCCATTCTACAATCCATTCCATTCCATTCCACATTCCATTCCACATTCCATTTCTGGTTGCATTCCATTCCAGTCCACATTCCATTCCACAACCCATAGCATTCCATTCAGGATTCCATTCCATTCCAATCCACTTTCCATTCCACATTCCATTCCATTCTATTCCACATTCAATTCCTCATTCCATTCCACAATCCATTCCTTACCATTGCACATTCCTTTGCACATTACATTACATTCCACTTCAGGTTCCATTTCGCTTTCCATTCCACATTCCATTCCACATTCCATTCCATTCCACTCTGGGTTCCATTCCACGTTCCATTCCACATTCAATTCCACATTCCATTCCATTCCATTCCACGTTCCACTCCACATTCCATTTCACATTCCATTCCGCATTACATTCCACAATCCGTACCATGTTCCATTCCATTCAAATCCACTTTCCATTCCACGTTCCATTCCTTTTAATTTCATGTTCCATTCCACTTTCCATTCCATTCCATTCAACTCCACTTTCCATTCCATTCCATTCTGCATTCCATTCTATTACATTCCACTTTCCATTCCATTCCATTGCACATTCCATTCCATTCCATTGCACATTCCATTCCATTCCATTCCATTCCTGTCCACTCCACATTCCATACAATTCCACTGCATTGAACATTCCACTCTTTCCATTACACATTCCAGTTCTTTCCTTTCCACATTCCATTCGATTCCATTCCACATTCCATTCCATTCCATTCCACATTCCATTCCACATCCTAGGCCACGTTCCATTCCACGATCCATTCCACGATTCAGTCCACGTTCCACTTGATGTTTCATTCCATTTCATTCCACATTCCATTCCATTCCATTCCATCTTACATTCCAAATTCCAGTCCCTTCCATTCCACATTCCTTTCCACATTCCATTCCATTCCATTCCCCTTCCATTCCACATTCCATTCCATTCCATTCCATTCCACATTCCATTCAATTCCATTCCACAATCCATTCCACATTCCATTCCGTTCTATTCCACATTCCATTCCATTCAATTCTAACTTCAATTCCTCATTCCATTCCATTCCATTCCATTCCATATTGCATTCCATTCCACATTCCATTCAACATTTCATTCCGCATTCCATTCCCCATTCCGGTCCCTTAAATTCCACATTCCATTCCACATTCCACGTCTCAATCCATTCCACATTTCTTTACATTGAATTCCACTTACCATTCCACATTCCATTCAACATTCCATTGCACATTACATTTCATTCCACATTCCATTCCATTCCATTCCATTGTATTCGAAATTCCATTCCATTCCATTCCACATTCCATTCCATTCCTTTCCACATTCCATTCCATTCCACATTTCATTCCATTCAATTTCACGTTCCATTCCATTCCATTCCATTCCCCATTCAATTCCACATTCCATTCAATTCCATTCCATTCCAAATTCTTTTCTATTCCATTCCACATTCCTTTTTACATTCCATTCCATTGCATTCCACATTAGATTCCACATTCCATTCCATTCAATTCGACTTTCCATTCCACTTTCCATTCCATTCCACTTCACATTCCATTCTATTCCATTCTACATTCCATTCCACATCCCATTCCAAGTTAAATTCCACGTTCTATTCCACTTTCCATTCCATTTTCCATTCCTTGTTCCACTCCCTTTCATTCCACATTCCATTCCACATTCCATTCCATTCCATTCTACATTGCATTCCACTTTTCATTCCATTCCATTCCACTTTCCATTCCACTTTCCATTCCACATTCCATGCCACATTCCATTGCACATTCCATTCCGTTCTATTCCACATTCCATTCCGTATTCCATTCCACTTTCCATTCCACATTCCCTTCCGTTCCATTCGACATTCCATTCCACATTCCATTTCACATTCCATTACATTCCATTACTCATACCATTAAATATTAATTTCCATTCCTTTCCACATTCCATTACATTCCATTCTGTTAAAATCCACTCTACCTTGCATTCCATTCCACTCCATTCCACATTCCATTCAATGCCATTCCATTCCAGTCCATTCCACATTGCATTCCATTCCATTCCATTCCACATTCAATTCCATTCCATTACACATTCCACTCCATTCCATTTCACATTCCATTCCAAGTTTCATTCCAATCCATTCCACAATCCATTCAACATTGCATTCCATTCTATTCCAATTCATTCCAAAATCCATTCCACATTCCGTTCCATTCCATTCCACATTCCATTCCATTCAATTCCACATTCCATTTCATTCCATTCCATTCCACTTTTCCATTCCATTCAATTCCACATTCCATTCCATTCCATTACATATTGCATTCCATTCCTTTCCACATTCCATTCTACATTCCATTCCGTTCCATTCCGCATTCCATTCCATTCCAAACTACATTCCATTCCATTCCCTTCCGTCCCACCTTCCATTCCATTTCATTCAGCATTCCATTCCATTCCAGCATTCCATTTCGCATGTCATTCCATTCCATTCCACATTCCATTCCATTCCATTCCACATTCCTTTCTATTCCATTCCATTCCATTCCATTCCACATTACACACAGTTCAATTCCATTGCATTCCTCATTTCATTACATTCCATTCCACATTCCATTCCACATTCCAATCCATTCTATTTCACATTGCATTCCACATTCCAATCCACATTCCAAAGCATTCCACTTTTCATTACACATTCCATTCCATTCCATCACACATTGCATTCCACATTCTATTCCTCTACTTTCCACATTCCATTCCATTACATTCCGCTTTCCATTCCACATTCCATTGCTTTCCATTCCACTTTCCATTCCACATTCCATTCGTTTCCATTACATTTCACCTTCAATTCCACATTCCATTCTATTCAATTACACTTTCCATTCCACATTCCATTCCATTCCATTCCACATTGCATTCCACATTCCATTCCATTTCTTTCCATTCCACATTTCTTTCCATTCCATTCAAATCCACATTCCATTCCATTCCATTCCACATTCCATTGCATTCCATTCCATTCCATTTCACTGTCCATTCCATTCCATTCCTTTCCGTATTCCATTGCATTCCATTCCACATTCCATTGCATTCCATTACATTCCACCTTCCATTCCACATTCCATTCCATTTCTCATTCCATTCCACATTCCATTCCATTCCATTCCACATTCCATTCCAGTTTCCATTCCATTTCTTTCCATTCCACATTTCATTCCATTCCGTTCCAATCCAAATTCCATTCCATTCCATTCCACATTCCATTGCATTCCATTCCACTTTGCATTCCATTCCATTCAATTCCACATTCCATTCCATATTCTATTCCATTCTGTTCCACGTTCCATTCCATTTAATTCTATTTCGTATTCCATTCCATTCCATTCCACATTCCATTCAATTCCATTCCACATTCCATTCCATTCCATTCCACATTCCATTACACATTCCAATCCGCGTTCCATTCCATTCCACATACCATTTCTTTCCATTCCACATTCAATTCCACATTCCATTCCAATTCATTCCACATTCCATTGCATTCCACTCCATTCCACATTCAAATCCACAGTCCATTGCATTCCATTGCACATTCCATTCCATTCCCTTCCACATTGCATTCCAATCCATTCCACATTCCATTGCATTCCATGCCACATTCCACTCAATTCCATTCAACATTCCATTCCATTCCATTCCACATTCCTTTCCTATCAATTCCATTAAACATTCCATTCCACATTCCATTCCACATTCCTTTCCATTCAAATCCACCTTCCATCCCACATTCGATTCAATTCCATTCCACATTCCATTGTATTCCATTAAACATTCCATTAAATTCCATTCCACTTTCCATTCCACATCACATTCCCTTCTATCCCGCATTCCATTCCATTCCATTCCACGTTCTATAACACGTTCCATTCAACGTTCAATTGCATGTTCCATTGCACATTCCATTCCGTTCCATTCCTTGTTTCATTGCAGTCTATTCCATCTTCCATGCCATTCCATTCGTTGTTCCATTCCATTCCATTCCACATTAAATTCCACATTCCATTCTACATTCCATTCCATTGCATTCCACATTCCATTCCACGATCCATTCCATTCCACATTCCACTCCACATTCCATTCCACTCCACGTTCAATTCCATAATCCACTCCATATTCCACTCCATTCTATTTCACATTCCATTCCTTTCCATTCCATTCCACATTACATTCCAAATTCCAATCTGTGATCCATTCCATTAAACATTCCATTCCACATTCCATTCCATTCCATTTCACTTTCCATTCCACATTCCATTCCAAACCGTTCTACATTCCATTCCATTCCACTCCATTCCATATTCCATTCCACATTCCATTCCAAACCGTTCTACATTCCATTCCATTCCACTCCATTCCATATTCCATTCCACATTCCATTCCAAACCGTTCTACATTCCATTCCATTCCATTCCACTCCATTCCATATTCCATTCCACATTCCTTTCCATTCCTTTACACATAGCATTCTTTCCATTCCACATTCCATTCCATTCCATTCCACATTCTTTCCCACAATGCATTCCATTCCTTTCCATTGCGTTGCACATTCCATTGCACATTTCAATACATTCAATTCCACTTTCCATTCCATTCCATTCCACATTCAATTCCATTCCATTCCACATTCCATACCTTTCCGTTATGCATTCTATTCCATTCCACATTCCACTCCATTCCTTTCCATTCAACTCTAAATTCCATTCCATTCCATATTCCATTCCATTCCATTAAACATTCAATTCCATTCCAGTCCACATTCCATTTCATTTCATGTTCCATTCAATTCTATTCCACATTCCATTCCTTTCCATTCCATTGCATTCCACATTCCATTCCACATTCCATTCCATTCCATTCCACATTCCATTCCATTCCATTCCACATTCCATTCCACCTTCCATTCCACATTCCTTTTAACATTCCATTTCATTCCATTCCACATTTCATTCCATTCCATATTCCATTCCATTCCATTCCATTCTTTTCCACATTCCATTCCATTCCTTTCCATTCCATTGCATTCCACATTCCATTCCACATTCCATTCCATTCCATTCCACATTCCATTCCATTCCATTCCACATTCCATTCCACCTTCCATTCCACATTCCTTTTAACATTCCATTTCATTCCATTCCACATTTCATTCCATTCCATATTCCATTCCATTCCATTCCATTCTTTTCCACATTCCATTCCATTCCATTCCACTTTCCATTCCGAGACCTAGTCCACGTTTCATTGCATTCCATTCCATGTTCCATTCATTCTGTTCCATTCCACATTTCATTCCACCTTTCATTTCGCATTCCATTCGACATTGCATTACACATTACTTTCCATTCCATTCCACGTTCAATTCCATTCCATTCCACATTCCATTGCATTCCATTCCACATTCCATTCCATTCCATTCCACATTACAATCCTTTCCACATTCCATTCCGCATTCCATTCCACGTTCCATTCCTTTCCATTTCACGTTACATTCCACTTTCCATTTCATGTTCCATTCCATTCCATTCTGCGTTCTGCTGCAAATTCCATTCCATTCCATTTCACGTTCCATTCCACAATTCCATTACAAATTCCATTCCACTTTCCATTCTGTTCCATTCCACATTCGATTCCACTCTCCACTCCACATTGCATTACAAATTCCATTCCTTTCCATTCCACATTCCATTCAACATTTCATTCCACATTCCATTCCGTTCCACTCAACATTCCATTGCATTCCATGCCACATTCCTTTAAACATTCCAAGCCATTCCGTTCCACATTCCATTCCTTTCCATACCACATTCCATTCCACATTCCATTCCATTCCATTCCACATTACATTCCACATTCTATTCCACATCCCATTCCACATTCCATTCCATTCTATTCCATGTTCCCTTCCACTTTCTATGCCACATTGCATTCCACATTCCCTTCCACATTCCTTTCTTTCCATTCAACATACCATTCCACCCTACATTTCACATTACATTCCACATTCCATTCCATTCCATGTTTCATTCCACGTTCCGTTCCACTTTCCATTCCATTCCATTCCATTCTACTTTCCATTCCACTTTCCATTGCACCTTCCATTCCTCATTACTTTATTTTCCATTCCACATTCCATTCCACATTCCGTTATATTCCACATACCATTCCACATTCCAAGCCACATTGCATTCCACATTCCTTTCCATTCCATTCCACCTTCCATTCCACATTCCATTCCACCTTCCTTTCCATTCCATTCCACATTCCATTCCACATTATATTCCATTCCATTCCACATTCCATTCCACATTCCATCCCATTCCATTCCACATTCTTTTCCTTTCCAATCCACTTTCCATTCCAGTTTACAATCCATTCTATTCTTCGTTCAATTCCACATTCCATTCCACATTCAATTCCACATTCCTTTCCCCATTGCATTCCACATTCCATTCCATTCCATTCCACAATGCAGTCCATTCCACTCCACATTCCATTTAGCATTCCATTCCAAATTCCATTTCACATTCCCTTCCATTCAATTCCCCATTCCATTCCATTCCATTCCAATTTCCATTCCACTTTCCATTCCATAACATTCCATATTCCATTCCATTCCATTCCACATTCCATTCCGTTCCATTCCACATTCCATTCCATTCCATTCCACATTCAATTCCATTTCATTCCGCATTCCATTCAATGTTCCAATCTACCTTCCATTCCAAGGTCCATTCAATTAAATTCCACATTCGATTTCTCATTCCATTCCATTCCATTCCTCTTTCTTTCCACATTCCATTCCACATTCCATTTCATTCCATAACACATTCCATTCTACTCCACTCCACATTCCATAAGACATTCAATTCCATTACACTCCACTTTCCATTCCACGTTCCATTCCACGTTCCATTCCACATTCCAATCCAAATTCCATTTCACATTCCTTTCCACATTCCACTACATTCCATTCCACTTTACATTCCACGTTCCATTCCACAATCCATTCCACATTCCATTTCATTTCATCCCACATTCCATTCCACGTTGCATTCCATTCCATTCCGCTTTCAATTCCACATTCTATTCTATTACTTTTGACAATGTATTCCACAATCCATTCTTCATTCCATTTCACATTCCATTCCATTCCATTACACATTCCATTCCACACTCTATTCCACATTCCTTTCCACATTCCATTCCGTTCCATTCCATATTCCGTTCCACATTACATTCCGCATTCCATTCCACATTCGATTCCACATTCGTTTCCACATTCCCAAAATTCCATTCCACATTCCATACCATTCCTTTCCACATTACATTCCACTTTCAATTCAATGTTCTATTTCATGTTCCATTCAATATCATTTCACTTTCTATTCCGCATTCCATTCCATTCCATTCTATTTCCTTTCAACATTCCATTCCCCATTCCATTCCACATTGCATTCCGTTTCATTCCACATTCCATTCCACATTCCGTTCCACATTCCATTCCTATCAATTCCACATTACATTGCATTCCATTCCACATTCCATTCCACATTACATTCCATATTTCATTCCACATTCTATTCCACATTGCATTCCACATTCCATTCCATTCCATTCCACGTTCCATTCCATTCCATTTCACGTTTCCTTCGACGTTCCACTCCACATTCCATTCCACATTCCATTCCAAATTCCATTCCATAATCCTTTCCACATTCTGTTCCATTCCCTGCAACATTCAATTCCACATTCCATTCGATTCCATACCACATTCCATTCCACATTACATTCCAAATTCCATTCCAATCTCCATTTCACATTCTATTCCATTCCTTTACACATTCCATTCCACACTCCATTCCACATTCCTTTCCAGAATCCATTCCACGTTGCTTTCCGTTGAATTCCACTTTCCATTCCGCACTCCATTCCACATTCCATTCCATATTGCATTCCACGTTCCATTCCGTTCCATTCCACATTCCACTCCACACTCCATTCCACATTCCATTCCACATTCCATTCCGTTCCATTCCACATTCCAATCCACGATCCATTCCACAGTCTATTCCAAATCCCTTTCCGTTCTATTCCACAGTCCATTCCGTTCCATTCTGCATTTCTTTCCACATTCCATTCCGCATTCCATTCTACATTCCATTCCACATTACATTCCACAATCCATTCCACATCCCATTTCATATTTCATTCCGTTCCATTCCACATTCCTTTCCACATTCCATTCCGCATTCCTTTCCATTTCATTCCACTTACCGTTAAACATTACATTGCATTCCATTTCACATTCCATTCCGTTAAATTCCAGATGCCTTTCCACATTCCAGTCCACATTCCATTCCACATTCCGTTCAACATTCCGTTCCACATTCCATTGCATTCCATACCATTCCACATTCCATTTCACATTCCATTCCGTTCCATTCCACATTCCATTCCACATTCCATTCCACATTCCATTCCACATTCCATTTCACCTTCCGTTCCACATTCCATTTCACCTTCCGTTCCACATTCCATTTCACCTTCCGTTCCACATTCCATTTCACATTCCACTCCATTCCATTCCCCATTCCATTCCATTCCACCTTCCATTACCTTCTGTTCTACGTTGCATTCCACATTTCATTCCCTAATCGATTCCACATTAGTTTCCATTCCATTCCACAATCAATTCCATTCCATTCGACATTCAATTCCATTCCATTCTACATGCCATTCCACCTTCCATTCCAATCAATTCCATAATCCATTCCCCACCATTCCATATCCCATTCCGCATTCCATACCACAATCCATTTCACATTCCATTCCACATTCCATTCCATTCCATTCCACATTCCATTCCGCATGCCATTCCATTCCATTCCACATTCCTTTCCGCATTCCATTTCACATTCCATTCCACATTCCATTCCGTTCGATTCCAAATTCCATTAGACACTCCATTCCATTGCATTCAACATTGCATTCCATTCCATCCGAAATTCCATTCCACGTTCCATTCCACATTTCGTTCCACGTTCCATTCCATTCCATTCCACGTTCCATTACATTCCGTTCCACATTCCAATCCACATTCCATTTCACATTCCATTCCCTTCCATTCCACATTCCATTCCCTTCCATTCCACATTCCATTCCATTCTTTTCCACTTTCCAATCCTTTAGACATTCCATTCCACATTTCATTCCACGTTCCATTCTATTCCATTCCACATTCCATTCCATGTTCCATTCCATTCCATTCCACATTCCATCCGACATTCCATTCCTTTCCATTTAACGTTCCATTCCTATCCATTCCACTTTCCATTCCTCATTCCACTCCACATTCCATTCCACGTTCCATTCCACATTCCATTCTGTTCCGTTCCACATTCAATTCCACACTGCTTTCCACATTCCATTCCACATTCAGTTCCATTCCGTTCCACATTCCATTCAACAGTCTATTCCACATTTCATTCCGTTCCATTCCACATTGCATTGTCTTCCCTTCCACATTCCTTTACACATTCAATATCCATTCCATTCCACAGTCAATTACATTCCATTCCACATTTCATTCCACATTCTCTTCCACATTCCATTACACATTCCTTTCCATTCCACATTCCATTCTACATTCTCTTCCACATTCTATTCCCCATTCCATTCCATTCCATTTCATTTTCCCTTCCACATTCCATTCCACATTCCTTTGCACATTCCATTCCACTCCATTCGACATTATGTTCCACATTCCACTTCACATTCCATTACACATTCCATTCCATTCCTTTCCACAATCAATTCCGTTACATTCCATTCCACTTTCTATTCCACATTCCATTCCCCATTCCACTGCATTCCATTCCACTTTCCATTCCACATTCCATTCCACTCCATTGTACAATCCATTTCACATTCCATTCCACATTCTATTCCTCGTTTCATTCCACATTCCATTCCATTCCATTCCAGATTCCATTCCATTCCATACGACATTCCATTCCACGTTCCATTCCACGTTCTATTCCACGTTCCATTCCATTCCATTCCATGTTCCATTCATTCTGTTCGATTCCACTTTTCATTCCACCTTCCATTGCGCATTTCATTCGACATTCGATTACACATTCCTTTCCATTCCATTCCACGTTCAATTCCATACCATTACACATTTCATTCCATTCCACTCCACATTCTGTTCCTTTCCATTCCACATTTCAATCGTTTCCACATTCCATTCTACTCTCCATTCCACGTTCCATTCGTTTCCATTCCATGTTTCATTCCACTTTCCATTCCATGTTCCATTCCATTCCATTCCACATTCTGCTGCAAATTACATTCCATTCCATTTCACCTTCCATTCCACAATTCCATTACAAAGTACATTCTACGTTCCATTCCATTCCATTCCACACTCGATTCCACTCTCCACTTCACATTCCAATCCAAATTGCATACTGTTCCATTCCATTTTCCATTACACATTCCATTCTGTTCCATTCCACTTTCCATTGCATTTCATTCCACATTCCTTTCCACATTCAAATCAATTCCGTTCCACATTCCATTCCACATTCCATTTCATTCCATTCCACATTACATTCCACATTCTATTCCACATCCCCTTCCACATTCCTTTCCGTTCTATTCCCTGTTCCCTTCCACATTCCATTCCACATTCCATTCCACATTCCATTCCACATTGCTTTCCATTCCATTCATCATTCCATTCCACATTACATTTCACTTTCCCTTCCACATTCCATTAAATTCAATTTAACGTTCCATTCCACGTTCAATTCCACGTTCAATTCCACGTTCCATTTCATTCCATTCCACTTTCCATTCCACATTCCATTCCATCTTCCATTCCACATTTCTTTATATTCCATTCCACATTCCATTCCACATTCCGTTCAACATTCCATTCCATTCCAAATACCATTCCTCCTTCCATTCCACATTCCATTCCGCTTTCCTTTCCATTACATTCCACATACCATTCCACATTATATTCCGTTCCATTCCACATTCCATTCCACATTACATCCCATTCCATTCCACATTCTTTTCCATTCCAATCAACTTTCCTTTCCACATTCCTATCCATTGTATTCCTCATTCTATTCCACATTCCATTCCACAATACTTTCCATTCCATTGCACATTTCATTCCTCATTCCATTCCATTCCTTTCCCCGTTCCATTCCATGTTCCATTCCACATTCCATTCCACTTTCCATTCCATTGAATTCAAGGATCCATTCCACGTTCCATTCCATATTCCATTCCAGATTCCATTCCACGTTCCATTGCATGTTCCATTCCTACCATTCCACTTTACATTCCACCTTCCATTCCATTCCAATCCACGTCCCATTCCACAATCCATTGCACTTTCCCTTCCACGTTCCATTCCCCATTCCATTGCACGTTCCATTCCACTTTCCATTCCATACCAATCCATACTCCATTCCAAATTCCACTCCATTCCAGTCCACGTTGCCTTCCAAATTCCATTCCACATTCCATTCCATTCCATTGCACATTCCTTTCCACATTCCATTCCATTCCTTTCCACATTCAATTCCACATTCCATTCCATTCTATTCCACTTTCCATTCCATGACCGATTCCACATTCCATTACACATTCCATTCCATTCCATTCCACTTTCCATTCCGCATTCCATTGCACATTCCATTCCACATTCCATTCCACTTTCCATTCCATTCAATTCAAGGATCCATTCCACGTTCCATTCCACATTCCATTCCAGATTCCATTCCACGTTCCATTGCACGTTCCATTCCTACCATTCCACTTTCTATTCCACCTTCCATTCCATTCCAATCCACGTCCCATTCCACAATCCATTGCACTTTCCCTTCCACGTTCCATTCCACATTCCATTGCACGTTCCATTCCACTTTCCATTCCATAGCAATCCATATTCCATTCCAAATTCCACTCCATTCCAGTCCACGTTGCATTCCAAATTCCATTCCACATTCCATTCCATTCCTTTGCACATTCCTTTCCACATTCCATTCCATTCCATTCAACATTCAATTCCACATTCCATTCCATTCTATTCCACTTTCCATTCCACGATCCATTCCACGTTCCATTACACGTTCCATTCCATTCCATTCCACGTTCCATTCCTCATTCCATTGCACATTCCTTTCAACATTCCATTCCATTCCATTCAACATTCAATTTCACATTCCATTCCATTCTATTCCACTTTCCATTCCTCGATCCATTCCACATTCCATTACACTTTCCATTCCATTCCATTCCACGTTCCATTCCTCATTCCATTGCACATTCCTTTCCACGTTCCATTCCTCCTTCCATTCCACGTCCCATTGCATTCCTTTCCATGTTCCATTCCGTTCCATCCCACGATCCATTTCATTCAATTCCACATTCCAATCTACATTCCATTTCACATTCCATTCCGCTTTCCATTTCACATTTCATTCCATTCCATTCCATTCCAAATTCCATTCCATTCCATTCCACATTCGATTCCACTTTCCATTCCATTTCATTCCACATTTCATTGATCATTCCATTCCATTCCATTCCACATTCCATTTATTTCCATTCCATTCCATTCCATTCCACAATCCATTCCATTCCATTCCACATTCCATTCCAATCCATCCAACATTGCATTCCATTCCATTCCGCATTCGATACCATTCCATTCCGTTCGAATCCCTTCCACATTGCACGCCGTTCCATTCCATTCCACATCCATTCCTTTCAATTCCGTTCCAATCCATTCCATAATACAATCCATTCCCTTCCATTCCACTTTCATTTCCATTAAATTCCACATTCCATTCCATTCCATTCCTTTCCATTCCATATTCCATTCTATTCCATTAAGTATTCCATTCTGCATTCCCTTCCATTCCATTCCGCATTCCTTTACATTCTATTCCGCATTCCATTCAATTTCATTCCATTCCTTTCCATTCCATTCCACATTGCACTCCATTCCATTCCATTCCACGTTCCATTCCATTCCATTGCATACCATTCCATTCCATTCCATGTTCCATTCCACATTCCATTCCACGTTCCCTTCCACGTTCCATTTGACGTTCCATTCCACTCCTTTCCACTCCGTTCCCTTCCGTGTTCCATTACATTCCATTCTGCATTGCATTCCACATTCCGTTTCACGTTACATTCCACATTCCATTTCGCATTCCATTGGATTCCATTCCTTTCCATTCCACATTATATTCCATTCCAAACCACATTCCATTCCATTCCATTCCATATTCCGTTCCATTCCACTTCCCATTCCATTCCACATCCCATTCCATTCCATTCCACATTCCATTACATTCGATTCCACATTCCATTCCACTTTCCATTCCATACCATCCCACATTCCATTCCACATTGCATTCCACAATTCATTCCATTCCAATCCACATTCCATTCCATTCCATTCCACACTCCATTACAAATTCCATTCCATTCCACATTCCTTTGCACATTCTTTTCTATTCCATTCCACGTTCAATTCCATTCCGTTCCATTCCACATTCCATTCCACATTCAATTCCAGATTCCATTACATTCGATACTATTGCATTCCACATTCCATTCCATTCCACATTGCATTCCATTCCATTCCTTTCCACATTGCATTCCATTTCATTACACTTTCCATTCCATTCCATTTTACATTCCATTCCACGATCCATTCCATGTTCCTTTCCACATTCCATTCCATTCCAATATATTCCATTCCACACTCCATTGCACATTCCATTCCATTCCATTCCACATTATTTTCCAGGTTCCATTCTACATTCCATTCCACGTTCCATTCCATGTTCCGTTCCATTCCATTCCACATTCCATTGCACAGTCCATACCATTCCATTCCACTTTGTATTCCACATTCCGTTCCACGTTCTATTCCATTCCACGTTCCATTCCTCTTTCCATTCCACATTGCATTCCACATTCCATTCCATTCAATTCCGTTCCACATTCCATTCCACTTTCCTTTCCATTCCTACTTCCGTTCCATTCCATTCCATGTTCCATTCCCTTCCATTCCACAGTCCATTCCATTCCATTCCACATTCCCTTCCACATTCCATTCCATATTCTATTCCACTTTCCATTCCAACCCATTCCACATTCCATTCAAAGATGCATTCCACATTCCATTCCACATTCCATTCAACGTTAAATTCCATTACATTCCACGTTCCATGCCCTGTTCCATTCTATTCCATTCCATGTTCCATTCTTCATTTCTATCCTTTGCGTTCCACGTTCAATACCACTTTGAATTGCACATTCCATTCCTTTCCATTCCACATTCCGTTCCATTCCAATCCACATTCCATTCAACTTTCCATTCCATTCCATTCCACATTGCATTCCACATTCCTTTGCACATTCCATTCCATTCAAATGCATATTCCATTCTACATTCCATTGTATTCCATTCGACATTCCATTCCACATTCCATTCCACTTTCCATTCCTCATTCCTTTCCTTTCCATTCCACTTTCCATTCCATTCAATTTCACATTCCATTCCTTTCCATTCCACATTCCATTCAATTCTGTGGCACGTTACATTCCATGTTCCATTCCACGTGCCTTTGCATTAGATTCAAATTTCCATTCCATTCCATTCCATATTCCATTTCACAGTCCATTCCACATTCCTGTTCACATTCCTTTCCACTTACCTTTCCGTTCCATTCCACGATCCATTCCATTCCATTACACGTTCCATTTCTTTCCATTCAACATTCCATTCCAAATTCCATTTCAGAATAAATTCCATTTCACATTCCGTTCCACATTCCATTCCATTCCATTCACATTCCTTTCCATTCTATTCCACATTCCATTCCACATTCCATTACTTTCCAATCCACATTCTGTTACATTCCATTTCATTCCAATCCACATTCTATTCCATTCCATTCCATTCCACATTCCATTCCATTCCATTCCACAATCCATTCCAGTGCATTCCCCATTCCATTCCACACTCCATTCCATTCCACATTCCATTCCATTGCATTCCATTCCTGTCCACATTCTATTCCATTCCATTCCATTCAACTTTCCATTCCATTCCATTCCGCATTCAAATCCATTCAATTGCAAATTCCATTCCATTCCATTAAACATTCTATTCCATTCAATTGCACATTCCTTCCCATTCCATTCCACATTCAATTCCATTCCATTCAATTCCATGTTCCATTCGATTCCATACCACTTTCCAGTCCATTCCATTCCACATTCCTTTCCACATTCCTTTACACTTTCTATTCCACATTGCATTCCGGTTTCCATTCCCTTCCTTTGCACACTCCATTCCATTCCATTATTCAATCCATTCCACGTTCAATTGCACGTTCAATTACTCGTTTCATTCCACGTTCCAGTCCATTTTCCATTCCATTCCATTCCACATTCCATCCCATATTCCATTCCATTCCATTCCATATTCCATACCATTCCATTCCTTTCCATTCCACACTCCGTTCCATTGCATTCCACGTTCCATTACACGTTGCATTCCATTAAATTCCACGTTCCATTCCATTCCATTCCACTTTCCTTTTCATTCCATTCCACATTCCATTCCACATTCCATTTCACATTCAATTCCACATTCCATTTCACAATCCATTCCACATTCCATTCCACATTCCATTCCACATTACATTTCACATTCCACATTCCATTCCATTTCACATTCCATTTCATTTCACGTTCCATTCCATTACCTTCTACATTCCGTTCCACATTCCATTCCATACTGTTCCACATTCTATTCCGCTCCGTTCCACATTCCATTACTTTCCATTCCATTCCACATTCCATCAAATTCTATTAAGCATTACATTCTACATTCCATTCCATTCCACTTTCCATTCCATTCCACATTCTATTGCATTACATTCCACATTACATTCCATTTCTTTCAAAATTCCATTCCACTCCATTCCATTCCATTCCACATTCCATTCCATTTCATTCCCTTCCAGATTCCATTCCACATTCCATCCCTTTCCATTCCACATTCTATTCCACATTGTGTTCCATTACATTCCACATTCCATTCCATTCTATTCTGTTCCATACCATTCCATTCCCGTTTCCATTCCATTCCACATTCCATTCCAGATTCCTTTCCACATCCCATTCAACGTTCCATTGCGTTTCATTCCACGTTCCATTCCCCTTTCCATTCCACATTCCATTCCACTTTCCATTCCAAACCATTCCACGTTCCATTCAAAGTTCCATTCCACATTCCATTCAAAGTTAAATTCCATTACATTCCGCGATACATTCCCCATTCCATTCTATTCCGTTCCACTTTCCATTCTACATTTATATCCTTTGCATTACACGTTCAATACCACTTGATATTCCACATTTCATTCCTTTCCATTCCACATTCCGTTGCATTCCAATCCATATTCCATTCCACTTTCCATTCCATTCCATTCCACGTTGCATTCCACATTGCATTCCACATTCCTTTGCAGATTCCATTCCATTCAATTGCATATTCCATTCTATATTCCATTGCATTCCATTCAACATTCAATTCCGCATTCCATTCTACTTTCCATTCCACATTTTGTTCCATTCCATTCCACATTCCATTCCATTCAATTCCACATTCCATTCCATTCATTTCCACATTCCATTCCATTCCATTCCACTTTCCATTCAATTCCATTGCACGTTACATTCCATGTTCCATTCCACGTACCTTTGCATTCCATTCCACGTTCCATTCCATTCCATTCCACATTCCATTTCACATTCCATTCCACATTCCTTTTCACATTCCATTCCACTTACCTTTCCGTTCCATTCCACGATCCAATCCGTTCCATTACACGTTCCGTTTCATTCCATTCAACTTTCCATTCCACATTCTATTTCACGTCAAATTCCATTTCGCATTCCATTCCACATTCCATTCCATTCCATTCACATTCCATTCCATTGAATACCACATTCCATTACATTCCACATTCTATTTCACTTTCCATTGCATTCCATTCCTCTCCACATTCCATTCCATGAAATTCGACATTCCATTCCACATTCGATTTCACATTCCATTGCACATTCCATTCCACATTTCTTTCCACAATCCATTCCATTCCATTCCACATGCAATTCCATGCCATTCCACATTCCATTCCATTGCATTCCACGTACCATTCCATTCAATTCCACGTTCCATTGCATTGTATTCCACATTCCATTCCATATTCCATTCCACATTCCATTCCTCATTCCATTCCCTTCCATTCCACTTTCCATTCCATTCCTTTCCACGTTCCATTTCATTCAATTGCACATTCTATTCCATTCCTCTTTCCTTTCCACATTCCATTCCACATTACTTTCCGCATTCCATTCCCTTCCATTCCACATTTCATTCCATTCCTTTCCACGTTCCATTCCATTCTATTCCACATTCCATTCCATTCTATTCCACTTTCCATTCCACGATCCATTCCACATTCCATTACACGTTCCATTCCATTCCATTCCACGTTCCATTCCGCATTCCATTGCACATTCCATTCCATGTTGCATTCCTCCTTCCATTCCACGTCCCATTGCATTCCTTTCCATGTTCCATTCCGTTCCATCCCACGTTCCATTTCATTCAATTCCACATTCCAATCTACATTCCATTTCACATTCCATTCCGCTTTCCATTTCACATTTCATTCCATTCCATTCCATTCCAAATTCCATTCCATTCCATTCCACATTCGATTCCACTTTCCATTCCATTTCATTCCACATTTCATTGATCATTACATTCCATTCCATTCTGCATTCCATTTATTTCCATTCCATACCATTCCGTTCCACAATCCATTCCATTCCATTCCACATTCCATTCCAATCCATCCAACATTGCATTCCATTCCATTCCGCATTCCATTCCATTCCATTCCGCATTCGATACCATTCCATTCCGTTCGAATCCATTCCACATTGCACGCCATTCCATTCCATTCCACATTCCATTCCATTCAATTCCGTTCCAATCCATTCCACAATACATTCCATTCCCTTCCATTCCACTTTCATTTCCATTAAATTCCACATTCCATTCCATTCCATTGCTTTCCATTCCATATTCCATTCTATTCCATTAAACATTCCATTCTGCATTCCCTTCCATTCCATTCCGCATTCCATTACATTCTATTCCGCATTCCATTCAATTTCATTCCATTCCTTTCCATTCCATTCCACATTGCACTCCATTCCATTCCATTCCACATTCCATTCCATTCCATTCCATACCATTTCATTCCATTCCATTTCATTTTCCATTCCATGTTCCATTCCACATTCCATTCCACGTTCCCTTCCACGTTCCATATGACGTTTCATTTCACTCCTTTCCACTCCGTTCCATTCCGCGTTCCATTACATTCCATTCTGCATTGCATTCCACATTCCGTTTCACGTTACATTCCACATTCCATTTCACATTCCATTCGATTCCATTCCTTTCCATTCCACATTATATTCCATTCCAAACCACATTCCATTCCATTCCATTCCATATTGCGTTCCATTCCACTTCCCATTCCATTCCACTTCCCATTCCATTCCATTCCACATTCCATTACATTCGATTCCACATTCCATTCCACTTTCCATTCCATACCATCCCACATTCCATTCCACATTGCATTCCACATTTCATTCCATTCTAATCCACATTCCATTCCATTCCATTCCACACTCCATTACAAATTCCATTCCATTCCATTCCACGTTCCATTCCACAATCCACTCCATTCCACATTTCATTCCACATTCCATTCCATTCCACTCCACATTGCTTTGCACATTCCATTCTATTCCATTCCACATTCAATTCCATTCCGTTCCATTCCACATTCCATTCCACATTCAATTCCAGATTCCATTACATTCCATACTATTGCATTCCACATTCCATTCCATTCCACATTGCATTCCATTACATTCCTTTCCACATTGCATTCCATTTCATTCCATTCTATTCCATACCATTCCACATTCTGTTCCACTCCATTTCACTTTCCATTCCATTCCATTCTACGTTCCATTCCATGTTCCATTCCATGTTTCTTTCCACATTCCATTCCATTCCAATATATTCGATTCCACACTCCATTCCACATTACATTCCATTACATTCCACATTATTTTCCAGGTTCCATTCTACATTCCATTCCACGTTCCATTCCATGTTCCGTTCCATTCCATTCCACATTCCATTGCACAGTCCGTTCCATTCCATTCCACTTTGTATTCCACATTCCGTTCCACGTTCTATTCCATTCCACGTTCTATTCCACTTTCCATTCCACATTGCATTCCACATTCCATTCCATTCAATTCCATTCCACATTCCATTTCACATTCCTTTCCATTCCATTACAACTTCCGTTCCATTCCATTCCACGTTCCATTCCACGTTCCATTCCCTTCCATTCCACAGTCCATTCCATTCCTTTCCGCATTCCATTCCAAACCATCCAACATTGCATTCCATTCCATTCTGCATTCCATTCCGTTCCATTCCGCATTCCATATGTTTCCATTCCATTCGATGCCATTCCACATTGCCCTCCATTCCATTCCATTCCGCATTCCATTGCATTTGATTCCGTTCCAATCCATTCCACAAGGCATTCCATTCCATTCCATTCCACTTTCAATTCCATTACATTCCACATTCCATTCCGTTCCATTCTTTTCCATTCAATATTCCATTCCATTCCATTCAACATTCAATTCCATTCCATTCTGCATTCCATTCCATTCCGTTCCGCATTCCATTACATTCTATTCTGCCTTCCATTCCATTTCATTCCATTCCTTTCCATTCCATTCCACATTGCACTCCATTCCATTCCATTCCACATTCCATTCCATTCCATTCCATTTCATTTCATTTTCCATTTCCATGTTCCATTCCTCATTCCATTCCACATTCCCTTCCACGTTCCATTTGACTTTCCATTCCACTCCTTTGCACTCCATTCCATTCCACGTTCCATTACATTCAATTCCACATTGCATTCCACATTCCATTTCACGTTACATTCCACATTCCGTTTTGCATTCCATTCCATTCCATTCCTTTCCATTCCACATTATATTCCATTCAAAACCATATTCCATTCCACTCCATTCCACTTTCCATTCCATTCCATTCCACATTCCATTACGTTCAATTCCACATTCCATTCCACTTTCCATTCCATACAATCCCCCATTCCATTCCACTTTCCATTCCATACAATCCCACATTCCATTCCACATTCCATTCCACATTTCATCAAATTCCAATCCACGTTCCATTCCATTCCATTTCACACTCCATTCCAAATTCCATTCCATTCCATTCCACTTTCCATTCCACGATACACTCCATTCCACATTTCATTCCACATTCAATTCCATTCCATTCCATTCCACATTCCTTTGCACATTCAATTCTGTTCCATTCCACCTTCAATTCCATTCCGTCCCATTTAACATTCCATTCCACATTCAATTCCAGATTCCATTATATTCCATTCCATTGCATTCCACATTCCATTCCATTCCACATTGCATTCCATTCCATTCCTTTCCACATTGTATTCCATTTCATTCCATTCCACATTCCATTCCATTCCACGTTGTAATCCATGTTCCGTTCCATTCCATTCCACATTCCATTGCACATTCCATTCCATTCCATTCCACATTGTATTCCAAATTCCTTTCCATGTTCTATTCCATTCCACCTTCCATTCCACATTCCATTCCACATTGCATTCCACATTCCATTCCATTCAATTTCATTCCACATTCCATTCCACATTCCATTCCACATACCATTCCATTCCGTTCCAACTTCCGTTCCATTCCATTCCACATTCCATTCCACGTTCCATTCCATTGCATTCCACTTTCCATTCCACATTCCATTCCATTTCATTCCACCTTCCATTCCATTCCATTCCATGTTCCTTTGCATGTTCCATTCTACATTCCATTCCATTCCATTCCAATTTCCCTTCCACATTCTATTACTTTCCACATTGCTTTCCACATTCTATTCCACATTCCATTACACATTCCATTGCATTCCATTCCACATTCCATTCCATTCCACTATCCATTCCATTCCTTTCCACATTCCATTCCATTCCACTTTCCATTCCACATTCCATTCCATTCCATTCCACCTCCCATTCCACGTTCCATTCCATTCCATTCCATATTCCGTTCCACGTACCATTCCGTTCCATTCCACCTTCCATTCCACATTGCATTCTATTCCATTCCACGTTCCATGCCACATTTCATTCCACATTCCATTCCATTCCATTCCACGTTGCCTACCACATTCCATTCCATTCCACATTCCATTCCATGTTCCATTTCATTCCATTCCACTTCCTGTTTCACGTTCCATTGCATTCCATTCCATCTTCCATTACACGTTCCATTCCACGATCAAATCCATTCCTTTCTACGTTCCATTGCACGTTCCCGTACAGATTTCATTCCACATTCCATTAACTTTCCATTCCTCTTTCATTATTTTCCATTCCACATTGCTTTCCACATTGCATTCTATGCAGTCAACATTCCGTTACACGTTCTATTGCATTCCCTTTAAAAATCCATTCCATTCCATTCCACATTCCATTCTACATTCCATTCCATTCCATTCCATTTTACATTCCATTCCACATTCCATTCCATCCACGTTCCATTCCACGTTCCATACCAAATCAATTCCACATTCCATTACACATTCCATTCCATTCCATTCCGTTCCATTCCACATTCCATTCCAGATTCCTTTCCATTGCTTTCCACATTCCATTCCACTTTCCATACCACATTCCATTCCACATACCTTACCATTCCATTCCATTGCATTCCATTCCATTGCATTCCATTCCATTCCATTGCATTCCATTCCATTCCACATTCTATTCCAAACTCCACTCCATTCCATTACACATTCCATTCCACATTCCATTGCATTCCATTCCTCATTTTATTCCTTTCTGTTACATATTCCTTTCCTTTCCAGTCCACATTAGATTCCACATTATATTCCACGTCCCATTCCTCATTCCATTCAATGTTCCATTCCACTTTCCATTGCATTCCATTCCACGTTCCATTCTACGTTCCATTCCACATTCCATTCCACATTCCATTCTACTTTCCATTACATACCATACCGCGTTCAATTCCACTTTTCATTCTACATTCCAATCCATGTTCCTTTCCACATTCCATTGCACTCCAATCCATACTCCATTCCATTCCATATTCCACTCCATTCCGTTCCGCATTCCATTCCGAATTCCATTCCATTCCATTCCACTTTCCATTCCATTCCATTCCTCGTTCCATTCCACTACTGTTCCACATTCCATTATATTCCAATCCACATTCAGTTTCATATTACATTCCATTTCATTCCACATTTCATTCTGCATTCCATTCCATTCCATTCCAATTTCTATTACACATTCCATTCCATCCCATACAACATTCCATTCCACATTCCGTTACATTCCACTGCACATTCCATTCCACATTCCATTCAATTCCATTCCACATTCCATTCCATTCCACATTCCATTCCAGGTTCCGTTCCACGTTCCATTCCATTCCATTCCACATTCGATTCCCTTCCATTCCACATTCGATTCCACACTCCATTTCATTCTATACCACATTCCATTCCACATTCAATTCCATATTCCATTCCATTACATTCTATTGCATTCCACATTACATTCCATTGCACATTCCATTCTACATTCCATTACAGATTCCATTCCACATTCCATTCCATTCCATTCCACATTCCATTCCATATTCCATTCCACATTCGATTCCATTCAATTCCACATTCCACACTCCATTACCTTCCATTCCACATTACATTACATTCCACTTTCCATTCCACATTCCATTACACATTCCATTCCATTCCATTACATATTCCATTCCACATTCCATTCCACATTCCAATCAATTCCATTCCACTTTCCATTCCATTCCACATTCCTTTACGCATTCCATTCCATTCCATTCCATTACACATTCCATTCCATTCCATTCCATTCCGTACCATTCCACATTACCTTCCATTCCATTCCACTTTCCATTCACTTCTATTCCAAAACACTGGAAATTCCATTCCATTCCATTCCACTTTCCAATCCATTCCATTCCATTCCACATTGCAATCCATTCCATTCCACGTTCCATTTAACTTTCCATTGCATTCCATTCCACATTACATTTCAGTCCACATTCTGTATTCCACTCCACATTCCATTCCCCTATCCAATCCACTTTGCATTCCACATTCCATTCCATTACATTCTCCGTTACATTCCACGTTCCATTCCACATTCCATACCACTTTCCATTGCACTTTCCATTACACGTTCCATTCCACTTTCCATTGCATTCCATTCCACATTGCATTCCACTTTCCATTCCATTGTATTCCACGTTCCTGTCCATTCAATTCCATTCCATTCCATTCCACATTTCATTCCATTCCATTCCATGTTCAATTCCACATTCCATTCCATTCCATTCCACATTCCATTCCACTCCATTTCACATTCCATTGCCCATTCAATTCCGTTTAATTCCATTCCATATTCCATTCCATTCCATTCCAAATAACATTCCATTCCACATTCCATTCCACATTGCATTCCATTCCTTTCCACAATCCATTCCACTTTCCATTCCACATTCCATTCCATTCCAGAAGGCATTCCATTGCATTCCATTCCACATTCCATTCCATTCCATTCCATATTCCACATTCCATTCCACTTTCCTTTCCACTTTCGATTGGAATGGAATGGAATGGAATGGAATGTGGAAAGGAATGCTGGAATGGAATGGAATGGTATGGAATGTCGAATGCAATGGAATGGAATATAATGTGGAATTGAAGTTGAAGTGGAAGGGAAAGGAATGTGGAAAGGAACGTGGAAAGGAGTGGACTGGAATGTGGAATTGAAGGTGGAATGGAATGGAATGGAGCGTGGAATGGAATGGAATGGAACGTGGAATGCAATGGAATGGAACGTTGAATGGAATGTGGAATGGAACGTGGAATGGAACATTGCGATGGAATGGAACGGAATGTGGAATGGAACGTGGAATAGAGTGAGGAAGGAAATGGAATGGATTGTGGAATGGAATGTGCAATGGAAAGGAATGGTATGTGGAATGGAATGGAGAATAGAATGTGGAATAGAATGGAATGGAATGTGGAATGGAAAGTGGATTCGAATGGAATGGAATGTGGAAAGGAATGCAGTGGAATGTGGAATCGAATGTGGACTGGAATAGCAATGGGATGTGGCAAGGAATATGGACTGAAATGGAATGTAATGTGTAAGAGAATGTGGAATGGAAAGTGGAATGGAATATGGAATGGAATGGAATATAATGTGGAGTGGAATGTGGAAAGGAATGCAATGTGGAATGGAACGTGGAAAGAAAAGTGGAATGGAAAGTGGAATGGAAAGTGCAATACAATGTGGAATGGAATAGAATGGATTGTGGGATTGAATGGAATGGAATGGAATGGAATGGAATGGAATGTGGAATGGAAAGTGGAATGAAATGTGAAATGGAAGGTGGAATGGATTGTTGAAAAGGAATGGTATTGAATGTGGAATGGAATGTGTAATGGAATGGAATAAGACGTGGAATGGAATGTGAAGTGGAATGTGGAATGGAACGTGGAATGGAATGTGGAATGCAATGTGGAATGGAACGTGGAATGGAACGTGGAACGGAAAGGAATGAAACGTGGAATGGAACGTGGAACGGAAAGGAATGGAACGTGGAATGGAACGTGGAATGGAATGTGGAATGCAACGTGGAATTGAACGTGGAATGGAATGTGGAACAGAAAGTTATGGAATTTGGAATGTAGTGGAATGGAATGTGGAATGGAATTTAATGGAATGCAGAATGGAATGTGGAATGGAACGGAATGGAATGTGGAATGGAATGGAAAGGAATGTGGAATGGAATGGGAAGGAATGTGGAATGGAATATGGAAAGGAATGCGGAATGGTACGGAATGGAATGTGGAATGAAATCTGTAATGGAGTGTGGAACGGATTGTGGAAAGGAACGGAATGGAATGTGGAACGGAATGTGGAATGTAATGTGGAATGGAATTGAATGGAATTGTAAATGGAATGGAATGGAATGGAATGGAATGTGGAATGGAATGGAATGGAATGTGGAATGGAATGGAATGGAAGAGTGTGGAATGGAATGGAATGGAACAGAATGGAATGGAATGGAACGGAATGGAATGTGGAATGAAATGTGGAAAGGAATGAAAAGGAATGTGCAAAGGAATAAGGAATGGAATGTGGAATGGAACGCAATGGAATGTGGAATGGAATGTGGAATGGAATTTGGAATGGAAAGTGGAATCGAATGGAATTGATAGTGGAATGGAAGGTGGAATGGAAAGTGGAATGGAATGGAATGGAACGTGGAATAGAATGTGTAATGGAATTTAAAAGAATGTGGAATGGTATGTAGAATGAAATGTGGAATGGAATGGAAAGGAATATGAAATGGAATGTGGAATGGAATGTGAAATGGAACGTGGAATGGAATGTGGAATGGAATGAAATGGATCGTGAAACGGAAACTGGATTGGAATGTGGAATGTAGTGGAATGGAATGTGGAATGGAATGTTGAATGGATGGGAATGGAATGTGGAATGGAATGTGTAATGGAATGGAATGGAATGTGCAAAGGAATGTGGAATGGACTGTGGAAGGAAATGCAATGGTACGTCAAAAGGAATGTGGATTGTATTGCGAAATGGAAGGTGGAAAGAAATGTCGAACGGAATGGAATGGAACGTGGAATGGATCGTGGAGGGGAACGTGGAAAGGAACGTGTAATGGAATGGAATGGAATATGGCATGGAATGTGGAATGAATGTGGAATGGAATGGAAGGGAATGGAATTGAATCTGGAATGGAATGTGGAGAGGAACGTGGAATGGATTGTGGAATGGAATGGAATAGAACGCGGAATGAAACATGGAATGGTACGTGAAATGGAACGTGGAATGGAATGAGGAATGGAATGGATAGGGATGTGGAATGGAATGTGGAATTGAATGTGAAATGCAACGTGGAATGCAAAGGAATGGAATGCAAAATGGAACGTGGAATTTAGTGGAATGGAAAGTGGAATGGAAGGTGGAATGGAATGGAAAGGAACGTAGAATAGAATGTGGAATGGAATGGAATGGAATGTGCAACGGAATGTGGAATGGAATGAGGAATGGAATGTGAAATG
This sequence comes from Pongo abelii, assembly GCF_028885655.2. Taxonomy (NCBI): domain Eukaryota; kingdom Metazoa; phylum Chordata; class Mammalia; order Primates; family Hominidae; genus Pongo; species Pongo abelii. The sequence goes on from NC_071996.2 coordinate 12,606,157, forward strand.
TCATGGAACGGAATGTGGAATGCAATGTGGAAAGGAATGTGGAATGGAATGGAATGGAATGTGGAATGGAACTTGGAAAGGAATGTGGAATGGAATGTGGAATGCAACGGAATGGAATTTGGAATGGAATGAGGAATGGAGTGTAGAATGGAATGTGGAATGGACGGAATGGAATGTGGAATTGAATGTGGAATGGAATGTAGCACGGAACGCTAAATGGAATGGAATTGACTGTGGAATTGAACGTGGAATGAAATGGAATGGGAGGTGGAATGGAACGTGGATTGGAAAGTGGAATGGAAAGGAATGGAACGTTAAATGGAATGTCTAATGGAATGTGGAAAGGAATGGAATGGAATGTGGATTAGAATGTGGAATGGAATGTGAAATGGAATGTGGAATGGAAAGGAATGGAATGTGAAAGGGAATGTGGAATGGAATGGAACGGAATGTTGAAAGGAATGGAATGGAATGTGGAAAGGAATGTGGAAAAGAGTGTGGAATGGAATGTGGAATGGAATGTGGAATGAATGTGGAATGGAACGGAATGCAATGTGAAATGGAAAGTGGAATGGAATGGAATGGAATGTGGAATGGAATGGACTGGAATATGGAATGGAATGGATTGGAATTTGGAATGGAATGTGGAACGGAATGTGGAACGGAATGTGGAACGGAATGCGGAATGGAATGTGGAAAGGAATGTGCAATGGAACGGAATGGAATGTGAAATTCAATGGAATGGAATGTGTTTTGGAATGTGGAATGGAATGGAATGGAATATGAAATGGAAAGTGGAAAGGAATGTGGAAATGTAAGGAATGGAATGTGGAATGGAAGGTGGAATGGAGTGTGGATTAGAATGTGGAATGGAATGTGGAATGCAGTGCGGTAAGGAAGGTGGAAAGGAATGTGGAATGGAAATGAATTGAATGTGGAATGGAATGTGGAATGGGGTGTGGAATGGAATGTGGAATGGAACGGAATGGAATGTGGAATGGAGTGTGAAATGGAATGTGGAATGGAACTGAATGGAATGTGGAATGGAATGTGGAATGGAGTGTGGAATGGAATGTGTAATGGAACGGAATGTGTAATGGAATGTCAAATGAAATGCAACGGAATGTGGAATTGAACGTGGAATGGAATGGAATGGAAAGTGGAATGGTATGTGGGATGCAATGTGGACTGGATTGTGGAATGGAATGTGGAATGGAATATGGAATGGAACGCAATGGAATGTGGAAAGGAATGTGGAATGGAACGAGGAACGGCATGAAATTGAATGTGGAATGGAATGGAATGGAACGTGGAATGGAATGGAATGGAACGTGGAATGGAACGTGGAATGGAATGTGGAATGTAATGTGGAATGGAATGGAATGGAATGTGGAATGGAATGTGCAATGGAATGGAAAGAAATGTGCAAAGGAATATGGAATGGAAAGTGTAATACAATGTGGAATGGAACGCAATGGAATGTGGAATGCAATGTGGAATGGAACGTGGAATTAAAAGTTGAATGGTACGGAATGGAAACTGGAATGGAATGTGGAATGGAACGTTGAATGGAACGTGGAATGGAATGGAATGGAATGTGGAATGGAATGTGGAATGGAATGGAAAGGAATGTGGAGTGGAATGTAGAATGGAGTGTGCAATGGGATGGAATGGAATAGAATGTGAAATGGAATGTGAAATGGAATGTGAAACGGAACGTGGAATGGAATGTGGAATGGAATGAGATGGAACGTGGAATGGAACATGGAATGGAATGTGGAATCGAATGGAATGGAATATGGAATGGAATGTGGAATGGAATGGAATGGAATGTGAAATCCATTCCATTCCACATTTCATTCCATTTCATTCCAAGCTCCATTCCACATACCAGTCCACTTTCTATTCCACATTCCATTCCATTCCATTCTTTCCACATTCCATTCCACATTCCTTTCCATTCCGTTCCACATTCCATTCTACATTCCATTCCACATTCCATTCCATTCCATTCCACTTTCCTTTCCTCATTCCATTCCACATTCCATTTCACATTCCATTCCATTCCATTCTACAATCCATTCCATTCCATTCCACATTCCATTCCACATTCCATTTATGGTTGCATTCCATTCCAGTCCACATTCCATTCCACAACCCGTAGCATTCCATTCAGGATTCCATTCCAGTCCAATCCACTTTCCATTCCACATTTCATTCCATTCCATTCCAAGCTCCATTCCACATACCAGTCCACTTTCTATTCCACATTCCATTCCATTCCATTCTTTCCACTTTCCATTCCACATTTCATTCCATTCCATTCCAAGCTCCATTCCACATACCAGTCCACTTTCTATTCCACATTCCATTCCATTCCATTCTTTCCACATTCCATTCCACGTTCCTTTCCATTCCATTCCACATTCCATTCTACGTTCCATTCCACATTCCATTCCATTCCATTCCACTTTCCTTTCCTCATTCCATTCCACATTCCATTTCACATTCCATTCCATTCCATTCTACAATCCATTCCATTCCATTCCACATTCCATTCCACATTCCATTTCTGGTTGCATTCCATTCCAGTCCACATTCCATTCCACAACCCATAGCATTCCATTCAGGATTCCATTCCATTCCAATCCACTTTCCATTCCACATTCCATTCCATTCTATTCCACATTCAATTCCTCATTCCATTCCACAATCCATTCCTTACCATTGCACATTCCTTTGCACATTACATTACATTCCACTTCAGGTTCCATTTCGCTTTCCATTCCACATTCCATTCCACATTCCATTCCATTCCACTCTGGGTTCCATTCCACGTTCCATTCCACATTCAATTCCACATTCCATTCCATTCCATTCCACGTTCCACTCCACATTCCATTTCACATTCCATTCCGCATTACATTCCACAATCCGTACCATGTTCCATTCCATTCAAATCCACTTTCCATTCCACGTTCCATTCCTTTTAATTTCATGTTCCATTCCACTTTCCATTCCATTCCATTCAACTCCACTTTCCATTCCATTCCATTCTGCATTCCATTCTATTACATTCCACTTTCCATTCCATTCCATTGCACATTCCATTCCATTCCATTGCACATTCCATTCCATTCCATTCCATTCCTGTCCACTCCACATTCCATACAATTCCACTGCATTGAACATTCCACTCTTTCCATTACACATTCCAGTTCTTTCCTTTCCACATTCCATTCGATTCCATTCCACATTCCATTCCATTCCATTCCACATTCCATTCCACATCCTAGGCCACGTTCCATTCCACGATCCATTCCACGATTCAGTCCACGTTCCACTTGATGTTTCATTCCATTTCATTCCACATTCCATTCCATTCCATTCCATCTTACATTCCAAATTCCAGTCCCTTCCATTCCACATTCCTTTCCACATTCCATTCCATTCCATTCCCCTTCCATTCCACATTCCATTCCATTCCATTCCATTCCACATTCCATTCAATTCCATTCCACAATCCATTCCACATTCCATTCCGTTCTATTCCACATTCCATTCCATTCAATTCTAACTTCAATTCCTCATTCCATTCCATTCCATTCCATTCCATATTGCATTCCATTCCACATTCCATTCAACATTTCATTCCGCATTCCATTCCCCATTCCGGTCCCTTAAATTCCACATTCCATTCCACATTCCACGTCTCAATCCATTCCACATTTCTTTACATTGAATTCCACTTACCATTCCACATTCCATTCAACATTCCATTGCACATTACATTTCATTCCACATTCCATTCCATTCCATTCCATTGTATTCGAAATTCCATTCCATTCCATTCCACATTCCATTCCATTCCTTTCCACATTCCATTCCATTCCACATTTCATTCCATTCAATTTCACGTTCCATTCCATTCCATTCCATTCCCCATTCAATTCCACATTCCATTCAATTCCATTCCATTCCAAATTCTTTTCTATTCCATTCCACATTCCTTTTTACATTCCATTCCATTGCATTCCACATTAGATTCCACATTCCATTCCATTCAATTCGACTTTCCATTCCACTTTCCATTCCATTCCACTTCACATTCCATTCTATTCCATTCTACATTCCATTCCACATCCCATTCCAAGTTAAATTCCACGTTCTATTCCACTTTCCATTCCATTTTCCATTCCTTGTTCCACTCCCTTTCATTCCACATTCCATTCCACATTCCATTCCATTCCATTCTACATTGCATTCCACTTTTCATTCCATTCCATTCCACTTTCCATTCCACTTTCCATTCCACATTCCATGCCACATTCCATTGCACATTCCATTCCGTTCTATTCCACATTCCATTCCGTATTCCATTCCACTTTCCATTCCACATTCCCTTCCGTTCCATTCGACATTCCATTCCACATTCCATTTCACATTCCATTACATTCCATTACTCATACCATTAAATATTAATTTCCATTCCTTTCCACATTCCATTACATTCCATTCTGTTAAAATCCACTCTACCTTGCATTCCATTCCACTCCATTCCACATTCCATTCAATGCCATTCCATTCCAGTCCATTCCACATTGCATTCCATTCCATTCCATTCCACATTCAATTCCATTCCATTACACATTCCACTCCATTCCATTTCACATTCCATTCCAAGTTTCATTCCAATCCATTCCACAATCCATTCAACATTGCATTCCATTCTATTCCAATTCATTCCAAAATCCATTCCACATTCCGTTCCATTCCATTCCACATTCCATTCCATTCAATTCCACATTCCATTTCATTCCATTCCATTCCACTTTTCCATTCCATTCAATTCCACATTCCATTCCATTCCATTACATATTGCATTCCATTCCTTTCCACATTCCATTCTACATTCCATTCCGTTCCATTCCGCATTCCATTCCATTCCAAACTACATTCCATTCCATTCCCTTCCGTCCCACCTTCCATTCCATTTCATTCAGCATTCCATTCCATTCCAGCATTCCATTTCGCATGTCATTCCATTCCATTCCACATTCCATTCCATTCCATTCCACATTCCTTTCTATTCCATTCCATTCCATTCCATTCCACATTACACACAGTTCAATTCCATTGCATTCCTCATTTCATTACATTCCATTCCACATTCCATTCCACATTCCAATCCATTCTATTTCACATTGCATTCCACATTCCAATCCACATTCCAAAGCATTCCACTTTTCATTACACATTCCATTCCATTCCATCACACATTGCATTCCACATTCTATTCCTCTACTTTCCACATTCCATTCCATTACATTCCGCTTTCCATTCCACATTCCATTGCTTTCCATTCCACTTTCCATTCCACATTCCATTCGTTTCCATTACATTTCACCTTCAATTCCACATTCCATTCTATTCAATTACACTTTCCATTCCACATTCCATTCCATTCCATTCCACATTGCATTCCACATTCCATTCCATTTCTTTCCATTCCACATTTCTTTCCATTCCATTCAAATCCACATTCCATTCCATTCCATTCCACATTCCATTGCATTCCATTCCATTCCATTTCACTGTCCATTCCATTCCATTCCTTTCCGTATTCCATTGCATTCCATTCCACATTCCATTGCATTCCATTACATTCCACCTTCCATTCCACATTCCATTCCATTTCTCATTCCATTCCACATTCCATTCCATTCCATTCCACATTCCATTCCAGTTTCCATTCCATTTCTTTCCATTCCACATTTCATTCCATTCCGTTCCAATCCAAATTCCATTCCATTCCATTCCACATTCCATTGCATTCCATTCCACTTTGCATTCCATTCCATTCAATTCCACATTCCATTCCATATTCTATTCCATTCTGTTCCACGTTCCATTCCATTTAATTCTATTTCGTATTCCATTCCATTCCATTCCACATTCCATTCAATTCCATTCCACATTCCATTCCATTCCATTCCACATTCCATTACACATTCCAATCCGCGTTCCATTCCATTCCACATACCATTTCTTTCCATTCCACATTCAATTCCACATTCCATTCCAATTCATTCCACATTCCATTGCATTCCACTCCATTCCACATTCAAATCCACAGTCCATTGCATTCCATTGCACATTCCATTCCATTCCCTTCCACATTGCATTCCAATCCATTCCACATTCCATTGCATTCCATGCCACATTCCACTCAATTCCATTCAACATTCCATTCCATTCCATTCCACATTCCTTTCCTATCAATTCCATTAAACATTCCATTCCACATTCCATTCCACATTCCTTTCCATTCAAATCCACCTTCCATCCCACATTCGATTCAATTCCATTCCACATTCCATTGTATTCCATTAAACATTCCATTAAATTCCATTCCACTTTCCATTCCACATCACATTCCCTTCTATCCCGCATTCCATTCCATTCCATTCCACGTTCTATAACACGTTCCATTCAACGTTCAATTGCATGTTCCATTGCACATTCCATTCCGTTCCATTCCTTGTTTCATTGCAGTCTATTCCATCTTCCATGCCATTCCATTCGTTGTTCCATTCCATTCCATTCCACATTAAATTCCACATTCCATTCTACATTCCATTCCATTGCATTCCACATTCCATTCCACGATCCATTCCATTCCACATTCCACTCCACATTCCATTCCACTCCACGTTCAATTCCATAATCCACTCCATATTCCACTCCATTCTATTTCACATTCCATTCCTTTCCATTCCATTCCACATTACATTCCAAATTCCAATCTGTGATCCATTCCATTAAACATTCCATTCCACATTCCATTCCATTCCATTTCACTTTCCATTCCACATTCCATTCCAAACCGTTCTACATTCCATTCCATTCCACTCCATTCCATATTCCATTCCACATTCCATTCCAAACCGTTCTACATTCCATTCCATTCCACTCCATTCCATATTCCATTCCACATTCCATTCCAAACCGTTCTACATTCCATTCCATTCCATTCCACTCCATTCCATATTCCATTCCACATTCCTTTCCATTCCTTTACACATAGCATTCTTTCCATTCCACATTCCATTCCATTCCATTCCACATTCTTTCCCACAATGCATTCCATTCCTTTCCATTGCGTTGCACATTCCATTGCACATTTCAATACATTCAATTCCACTTTCCATTCCATTCCATTCCACATTCAATTCCATTCCATTCCACATTCCATACCTTTCCGTTATGCATTCTATTCCATTCCACATTCCACTCCATTCCTTTCCATTCAACTCTAAATTCCATTCCATTCCATATTCCATTCCATTCCATTAAACATTCAATTCCATTCCAGTCCACATTCCATTTCATTTCATGTTCCATTCAATTCTATTCCACATTCCATTCCTTTCCATTCCATTGCATTCCACATTCCATTCCACATTCCATTCCATTCCATTCCACATTCCATTCCATTCCATTCCACATTCCATTCCACCTTCCATTCCACATTCCTTTTAACATTCCATTTCATTCCATTCCACATTTCATTCCATTCCATATTCCATTCCATTCCATTCCATTCTTTTCCACATTCCATTCCATTCCATTCCACTTTCCATTCCGAGACCTAGTCCACGTTTCATTGCATTCCATTCCATGTTCCATTCATTCTGTTCCATTCCACATTTCATTCCACCTTTCATTTCGCATTCCATTCGACATTGCATTACACATTACTTTCCATTCCATTCCACGTTCAATTCCATTCCATTCCACATTCCATTGCATTCCATTCCACATTCCATTCCATTCCATTCCACATTACAATCCTTTCCACATTCCATTCCGCATTCCATTCCACGTTCCATTCCTTTCCATTTCACGTTACATTCCACTTTCCATTTCATGTTCCATTCCATTCCATTCTGCGTTCTGCTGCAAATTCCATTCCATTCCATTTCACGTTCCATTCCACAATTCCATTACAAATTCCATTCCACTTTCCATTCTGTTCCATTCCACATTCGATTCCACTCTCCACTCCACATTGCATTACAAATTCCATTCCTTTCCATTCCACATTCCATTCAACATTTCATTCCACATTCCATTCCGTTCCACTCAACATTCCATTGCATTCCATGCCACATTCCTTTAAACATTCCAAGCCATTCCGTTCCACATTCCATTCCTTTCCATACCACATTCCATTCCACATTCCATTCCATTCCATTCCACATTACATTCCACATTCTATTCCACATCCCATTCCACATTCCATTCCATTCTATTCCATGTTCCCTTCCACTTTCTATGCCACATTGCATTCCACATTCCCTTCCACATTCCTTTCTTTCCATTCAACATACCATTCCACCCTACATTTCACATTACATTCCACATTCCATTCCATTCCATGTTTCATTCCACGTTCCGTTCCACTTTCCATTCCATTCCATTCCATTCTACTTTCCATTCCACTTTCCATTGCACCTTCCATTCCTCATTACTTTATTTTCCATTCCACATTCCATTCCACATTCCGTTATATTCCACATACCATTCCACATTCCAAGCCACATTGCATTCCAC